>NC_060269.1:82020722-82320722 GCF_021613505.1 Equus quagga
GTGAACTTAACTGCTGTGCCACTGGGCTGGCCCCACATTTTCCTATTGTATCTTGCCAGTTAATACACAGAGTTCTCTAATGTGCACATTCTTTGCTTGAGACATTGCCATGCATTTAAAATAAATTAGTGTTTTGGAGGAACTGGGAGGCGTGGAAAATATTGGGAACTTGCATCTATTTAGTACCTGTTATCTGATCTAAGTATTCCATATGCCTATGAAAATGGCAGGTCTATAGTATTTGGTAAAGTGCCAGATACGCAAACCTGGGGTGGGGAAGTGGAACGTGCGCACTTAACCACTGTGCCACCTGGCCGGCCCCAGGTAAAATACTTCTTTTGATCCTCACTGTGGCAGACAGAATTCTAAGGCCTCCCCAACATTTCTGGACGCTAGTGCTCATAGAACTTCTCCCACTTATTTAAATATTAACCTCGGGTTGCTGTGAAGGAATTTTTCAGATGTAATTAAGGTCCTGAAACAGTTTGTCTTAAATTAGGCAGATTATCTGAGTAAGTGTCACCTAATCACACAGACCTTTAGTAGCAGAGAGCTTACTATTGCTCGTAACAGAAGGAGAAACGAGAGATTCTAACATGGGAAGAATTTGATATGCTATTGCTAGCTTGAAGATGGATAGGGCCACAAGGCAAGGAATGTAGGCATCTTCTAGCAGCTGAGAGAAGTCCCTGGCTGTCAGGTAGCAAGAAAATAAGAACCTCTGTCATTCCACCACAAGAAACTGAGCTTTGTCACCCACAGGAATGCGTGTGGACGCAGATTTTTCCTTAGAGCCACCAGACAAGAACTCAGCCCAGCCGACATCCGGTCAAACCATGCCAGACTTCTGACATACAGAACTGTGAACTACTAAATTTGTGTTGTTTTAAACTGTCAAGTTTAGGGTAGTTTGTTAAGCTGTAATAGCAAACTAATATGGTCAGTTACCTCCATTCTTTAAAATATGAACAATAATATCTAATTCACTAGTGTGTGAAAACAACTAGTACTAGACCCACACAACACGGGAGAAGAATACTTGTTAATTTCTTTCCTTTCTGTAACACACACCCTGTGAGTATGTTCATATGCCAGACAGGTACCACTGTATTAGACACTAGTAATAGAAACTAAACTCAGTACAGCCAGAAGCACCTACAACTATAATATACAACTCTGTAGTGGGGAGCTTTCAGGAGAACAAAAAAAGAAAGATTGGCATCAGATGTTAGCTTGAGTGCCAATCTTAAAAAAAGAAAAAGAAACTGAACTGAGATCCCAGTCTTGAAGAGGTTATAGTCTAGTTATAGAAATTATTAGATAGAGAGATAACCAGATAGATGGCAATACAGTGGCATAAGTGCTACAATCAAGAAATAAAGAGTATTAAGGGGGAAAACTACAATTTTGAAAATGTTTTTAAAAATGTGCTCTGTGAGATATAATAGTTTGGTCTTCTTAAACTGTAATTATAAAGTAGGGAAATATTTGAAGTTTCCAGCTCCTAGTAAGCATGAATTCAGTAAACAGAAAATCTACTGAAAAATATTTTGGATGAAAAATACTACCGACAGCCCCGATTCATATATTTTATAATATTGCCAATTTTTTTTCCAGCCTGGGAGTTTTTCTTATAAAGAACTTTATTTGCAGAGAATCCCTTGACCAATTTATCACTATAAAATTAATAATTTCCTAATATAATAAACTATCAAAATACTCATATGAAAATTATAAGTAACATAAGTTACATTTAAAGATGAAAAATGGGGTCCAAAAGAGTTAGGTAACTTGTAAAAGTCATATTGCTTGTTAAAACCATTTCTACATTTGTAGTTCAAAGTTCAGATCAGATCTAGGTACAGAAACTAGTCATTTCAAAGTCAACATTTTAATGGTCGTCATTGGCTGTTGGAATAGTAAATGTATTCTGGCATGGTATACCTCTCCTGATTTCGATGAACAGAAACACCAACTACCCTGACAACACAGGGCATATGTTAGAACTGGAAAGAAATAATTTATTTGGCCTTGTAGCAGCAAAAAATATATTTCCTAAACAGATAAATGAAGTTTCAAATGATTTGACTTTATTATTTTAACTACAACATACTTCACAATTACATAGCTAAATTCAAATGTGTTGGCTTATCCCTTTTATGTGAAGCTTCTATTGCACTATGAAGGATTGAGAATCTTTCGGATCTTAAATTTATACTATTCTCATCTGTTGATGAGGGATGGAATTCTTTCCATCAGGGACAGAACTCTCCCCATTCTCTGAATATATCACCCTCCTCAATTTCACTCAGAAAGGAATGCTTTATATTACCTTGGATTGTAAGAACCCCTCACTGTGAGTGAACTATGAAATATAGGATTCAGAACACAGAACACTTAGAGCTGGACCACATTCTGATAGTGAGCTCTACCCAAAGGTCCAAATGAAATTCCCAACAGAAAGTGTTAAAATTTCAAATTACCTCACATTCATCCAATCAAAATTCACCTTTCTCTCATCTCTCATCAATTGTTCAAACTGTAGTCGTTTAAGTGCCCAACAGCCTACTATTATTATATCTTGCCATGCACTAATGTGGTGGTTATATGTCTCTCTTCTCCATGAAAACGGCTGCCCTTGAGGGCAGTAATGTTTTCTTAATCAGCTTTTGCACCACATTTATCTGTGCATACCAGTGGGTACTTAATGTCTTTTATATTAAATTCATATGACTATGGTAAAGTTAGTCATTTTAAATGAATTTCATTTTGCTTAACTCTTGAGGAGTTTTTATTTTTCCTCATGTAGAAGAAAGCCTAAATATCAGATGACACGGAAATAGTTTCTGGCTTCACTGAATTTACAGTCAAGTAGTGAGGATAAGACAGACCTACAAATTCTCAAATACATAATAAAATGTGATACATTCCATATATGATATTTGAACTAAACATTCTAGAGATTCAAAGAGTTAAGAGTTCATGGGTAGATCAGAGAATATTATGAGGATGAGGGGCATTTAAACCGGACCTTGAAGAATAGGTAGAATTAAGACATTTAAAGAGTAGAGGAAGGAGAAGTTGAGAAAAGAACAAAGTAGGAACGGTATAGAAGAAGAAAAATGTAGGGTGTGCACTGATTGGAAGTTATTTCTTCTGGCTGGAGACTGTGGCTCATGAGAAGGTGGAGAGAGAAGTAAGGGTCCCTGAGTAAGTTGTAGCCAGAGGGAAGATAATGAGAAATATTTGTTTAATTTGTTTAATTTGAAACAGTTATATTTAGGATATAATTGATTTTACATAAATCTCTGAAACAAGAAATAATGAATTGACTGACTTTTACTCAGTAGTTTTATACTGAAAATTTGGTAAATAAAGTGTGATAATAATGGGACAATCTCCTAAGCAGTCACTAAAGAAGAAAAAATAAGAAGCATTCAAATGTATATGTCTCTGTATATGATTACTCGGAAGTTGGAGAATCAGTATTCCTAGCAGAATTATATTCTGGGGATGGGTGAAAAAATTAGAATTATACACAGTTCTCCCCTGCTATGCTTGGAAAAGAAAAATAGTAGCTCTTACAGAAAAATTCCCCCTACTATTAATAAGCTTGGTAGAAATATTTGCCCACTGTAAGGACAAAATCAATTTTCCAACCCAGGGATTCTTTAGTTTATATGTTACTCACACCTTACCAAGGCAGAAAAGTCGATCAACCTACCAGCTCTTGAAGGGTACCACAAACTAGTACTGGTGGGAAAAGCACTTCTAGTTATTGGCAAAGAGAATTTATTCCTTTTCTTTGTAGCTTCTCATTTTCAGAACTTTCCAAAAGCTTAACTAAAGCACATAATCCCAACAAAGTTACTCTTTTTGATCATTAAACTGGAAAGGGGGAGGGTATGGTGGAGAAGTGACAATTTAATCCTTTACAAAATCACTCTGATAGCACTTATTCCCTGGGCCCTGGCATTCATGAGGCAGTCTCAAATTCATGGGAAAATGGCTGTATCAACTTCTCAATTCTCTGTGCCACAGAAAAAAGAGAGTTGGCTCAGATAATTCAAAAGTATAAATAAAATACTCACATTACGTATAATTGATAAATATAAGTCTGAAAACTGTTTCTATAGGAGAAGACAACTATACACATCTGAGTCCCTATTATGATTATAGCACTCTCTTAGGTATTTTACATATATACCCTATTTTAATCTCTACTAAAATTTTGTGGGGTAGATATTACAGATAAGGCAAATGTGACTTAGAAAGCCAAGATTCAAATTTAGGTTGGATTCCAAAGCCCAGTTTCTTCCCATTACAGCCACTGCCTGTCTGTGTTCCTACACTTCTCCAGGTCTGAACAATGAGGCATGGGAACTTGGCAGCTCCGCTCCTGGCTAACCTGTGCGGGTGGGCTGGAAATACAGCAGTCATGCTGAAAAAGGAGAAAGAACAAAAGCACTGTTTGAAACACAACTTGTAGAAATATGTATAGTAAAATTCAATGCTTACCTAACTTTCACGAAACACTTATCATCAGGTGAGATGCAAAGTTATGGTACTTACCCTCAAATAGAGGAAAAGTTTTTAATTATGTTCACTGCTGATTTGATATTGTACTAATTAGCACTGGAAATTATTGGGATATTGCAAGATCATTTAAATGTCACTCGGCGCCCATTAACCCGAAGGAAATATGAGTAATTTCACCTGTAGCCCAGAGAGTAAAGCACAAAACTGAATTTTCCCTGTTCTTTATGGCAATGGCATCAGTCTAAGCAAACTCAGCTTGTTCTTTCCAAAGAGATTTCATGTTGTTACAGAGGAGAGAACTCACAAATGAGGCCCTCCAGGCAGGAATGGATCATTAGACTAATTGTGAGAAATAGATTCAAAAGCAAAACGAATCTTCTCTGAAAACTATAATCCAAACTTAGGCAGAGTAAAAAAATAAAGTATATACCTAGATAAAACAAAGTTACTCATTTGTAGATTTGAGTATGCTTATTTAAAAGAGTCCACTATTTGTGTTAAGGTGTACCTCAGGCCTGGTCACTTAGCCTTCTAGAGAACACAGAAGCGTTCATAACAATGGTTTTATAAATATTTTGAATTTTCAAACTGCCAAAGTCATGGCACCACTAGAATATTGAGATCTTCTATGTATGTAACAGTAGTAAGAATGATAACCACAGTTTCTGTATTTGAAATAATTGAGGTTGGATATATTCATGAGATTGTATAAACAACCTGAAAAACCAACAACTCTCAATTATATGGTTAATGTAAGAGAGTAGTAACTTGGGGCATTCAAAATTGAGACCAGGCAGCCGGCCACGTGACTGAGTGGTTAAGTTCACCTGCTCCGCTTTCGCGGTTCGCCGGTTCGGATCCTGGACGCAGACATGGCACCACTGATAAGGCCATGCTGAGGTGACATCCAGATACCACAACAAGAAAGACCCACATCTAAATCTAAAATATGCAACTATGTACTAGTGGGATTTGGGGAGAAAAAGCAGAAGGAAAAAAAAGAAGATTGGCAACAGTTGTTAGCTCAGATGCCAATCTTTAAAAAAAAAAAAATTGAGACCAATGCAAAAAAATTACTTTCAATGGATCTAATAGCTGTATATCCTTTACATCATAAATGCCGAATGTAAACAAAATAATGTACCCACACCATGAAGATTTGCTCAGGCTAACTACTCTTCCTGTGCCTGGATTGTGCAAGATTGTACCGAATATTTAAAAGATGCACACACGTATTCCCTGCCTCAACAAAGAAAATATACTAAGCTCCAAGAAATAATTGACCGTCAGGGCCTCGGGGGTAACGGAATGTAGAAAAAGCATATTAACCTACTTGTGTTACCTACTCTGCATGAAATACTTTGGCAAATACAAAAACAGAATCTTAGAGAGATTGCATAAACATCATAAAATTAGTTAATAAGCCACAGAAGGAAGCTTCAAACACAAGTTGTCTGGCCCCAAAACCTATATATATTTCTATTTCTTCAGCTTTTCTCAAGCTTATTCTTAGGAAGGTAATGGTTATTACATGAAACAAGGATGTAATGTTGCAGAAGCTTAAGAAACACTGAGTTAAAGAAAGTGAACAAGGTTGTTCAATGCTGGACTCCCCGAAGCCTTTGATAAGCCAACATCCTTCTTAAGTATCCAAGTCAGACAGAATACGTGACATTTCTCAAAATTATTTCACTTCAGAAATCCCATTTCAAATGGGATATTCAAAAGACATTTTGGGGAAAACTGTGCTAAACTCTGCTGTCTCTACCACAAGGTACAGACAATATTCCAAAAAGATTTCAAAGGAGGGTGTGATTCGCTGAAAATAGAGCAGAAAATTAGAAAACTATATGGAGGAGGTGGCCATGAACAAAGTTTGGGAAAATAAACAGGATATAAATGAGCAAACAGAGAATGCTCCAGGTAGGTAAATGGATCTAAACAAAGGCACGTCACGACACTACATCTTCATGAAATATTGATCAATAAAGGATTTAAAATTATCACAAGGGGCTTTAGCATTATGCAGTTCACCCCCAAACGAATATCCAATCCTCCTTTTGTCTAAAGTTCAAGGTGTGAAGTGGTGAAAAAGAATAAAACACAATTGCCATGGAAGGGTGTAGTCAGATTACAAAAGGCTTCAAAAGAGAAGAACAGAATTGCTGCTCATTAACATCATTATAAAATCCATCTGGCAACTGCTTCATCTCTGCCACGCTGGGGTTGTAGGCTACGTGTGTGTGAAAAAGAGGGCCCAAAGGAAAGTCATACCTTGAGCACATGAGTAAGGATTAGATTTGGGACCTAGCACCTGCCACACTATGAGTCCATCTGCATCTCAGTCATGCAGGTTCCCCTCTCCTCCCTTCTCCGTAGTTGTCCTTTGTTAGGGCTGCACCACTTCGAATTATGCAATATGGAGGAGACCTATCCTTCACCTGGAGCTCTTCAAATGTCACTTCCCTTCACTATTTCATTTGTTTAGCAATGGTATAAAGCCAAAGATATTCTAAAGAAAATGCCTTTCGGAGTAAATTAAGAGTGATGATTATTTGATCCTCTCTTTTTGACTTTTAATCAAATTGTAAAAAGCTTAATTTTAGTAAAAACTTAAAATTCATAACTTGGTAATTATGATTTTTCTCCACATGCATGAGCACTATGCAATCCTTGTGAGTTATGATTGAGGCTGAGAGGTTCAGTAACTGCTAACAGCTTCTCCTGTTTGTACACAAACCTGTCACTTGAGTAGGAATATTATAACCAAGTTATACATGGAGAATTGGTCCATGTTTTAATATGTGAATTCGTAATTACTTATGCAGAAACATTTTATCTTTCTTCTGGTTTTTGCGTAGCCAGCTGCCTTAGTGGAATTATCTTCCTGTAACTTTGATATTTTTGACTCATATCTTGTTTTGATTATGGAAGACAATGAAAGATTTTGGTAAAATTAGTAAGAATAATAGTAAACCCCAAATAGCCAATGCAATCCTGAGTAAAAACAAAAAGCTGGAGGTACCCCTGATTTCAAAATATACTACAAAGTTATAGAAATCAAACAGCATGATATTGGCATAAAAACAGACACCCAGAGCAAAGGAACGGAATGGAGAGCCCAGAAATAAACCCACACATCTATGAACAGCTAATTTTTTACATAGGAACCAAGAACATAGAATTGAGAAAAGAAAGTCTCTTCAATAGATGATGTTGGGAAAGTTGAACAGCCACATGCAAAAGAATGAAATTAGACCATTATCTTACATCGTGCACAAAATTAACTCAAAATGGCTTAAAGACTTGAATGAAAGACCTGAAACCATAAAACTAAAACAAAACATAGGCAATATGCTCTCTGACATCAGTCTTAGCAATATCCATTTGGAAATGTCTCCTTGGCAAGGGAAATAAAAGAAAAAATAAAATGGGACTACATTAAACTAAAAAACTTCTGCACAATAAAGAAAACCATCAGCAAAAAGAAAAGGCAAACTACTGATTTGGAGAAAACATATGCAAATTATATATGTGATGGGGGTTAATATCCAAAACATGTAAAGAACTCATACAATTAAACAATGCACAGTTTAAACAAACAACTTGGTTAAAAAAGGGGCAGAGGATCTGAACAGACATTTTCCAGAGAAGATATACAGATGGCCAACAGGCACATGAAACGATGTTCAACATCACCAGTTATTAGGGAAATGCAAATCAAACCACAAGATATCATCTCATTCCCATAAGAATAGCTGTTATTAAAAAAAGAAAAAATAACAAGAGTTGGTGAGGATGTGGAGAAAAGGGAACCCCCGTGCCCTGCTAATGGAAATGTAAATTGCTGCAGCCACTATGGAAAACAGTATAGAGGTTCCTCAGAAAATTAAAAATAAAACTACCATATGACCCACCTACTCCACTTCTTGGTATTTATCCAAAGAACAAGAAAACACTAACTTGAAAAGATATATGCACCCATGTGTTCATTGAACCATTATTAACAATAGCCAAGACTTGGAAATAACCTACATGCTCATAGACAGATGAACGGATAAAGAAGATGTGGTACATACATTTATACATATACATATACACATATACATCCAATGCAATATTACTCAGCCATAAAAAGATGAAATCTGGGGCTGGCCCCGTGGCCGAGTGGTTAAGTTCGCGCGCTCCGCTGCAGGCGGCCCAGTGTTTCGTCGGTTCGAATCCTGGGCGCGGACATGGCACTGCTCGTCAGACCACGCTGAGGCAGCGTCCCACATGCCACAACTAGAGGAACCCACAACGAAGAATACACAACTATGTACCGGGGGGCTTTGGGGAGAAAAAGGAAAAAATAAAATCTTTAAAAAAAAAAAAAAAAAAAAGATGAAATCTTAGCATTGCAGGAACATGGATAGACCTTGAGGTTATTATCTAAGCAAAATAAGTCGAACAGAGAGATAAATACCATATGATTACACTCGTATGTGGAAGATGAAAAAATAACAACAAACACATAGACACAGAGAACAGACTGGTGGTTACAAGAGGGGAAGGGGGGAGGGTGAAAGAGGTAAAAGGGCAGATGTGTACAGTGATGGATGGTAACTAGACTTTTGGTGGTGAACGTGATGTAGGCTATAAAGAAGTTGAATTACAACAATGTACACTTGAAATTTACATAATGTCATAAAAGAATGCCAATATAACCACAATTTAAAATAAAAGGAAAGCACAGCAAGAGATGGAGAAGGAAAAAAAGAATAATAAGAAGAATTTCTTTCTCAGAGTTAAACACTGAATTTGGTGTCAATAGCCAGCCTCCCAATAACCAGCGCCCCAGTACTTGATAGTATGATGTGTGCAAAGCAATTCTATACATATATATCCTTTAAAAGCATATATCAGTAAATCCCATGTATGACATAAGCATATGAAAATATATTTGTATAATATCCACCAAATTGTAGATATATAGTAAGACTAAATTAAGAAAAATGGGAATAATTTACTTATAGTTTATGGAAACTGGGGTAAATAATGGAACAGACAAACCATTCCTAGGAGATTTTATAAAGAAAGGTGTATAAAATTATGTTGAAAACTGGAAAATAGCTAATGCTGAAATGAATATGGAATGGGTTTCCTGCCACAGTAAATTCATTAAAGGCTTTACTCAGCTCTCAAGAGATATAAAAGCAGTCATTGTCTCATCTTCTGTTGACCTCTGCCACAAATATACTTGGGATCAGTTGCTCCAGGGACACTATCAGCTCTGGTAATGGACCTCTTATTTCCATCTATCTTACAACAAATATTTATTAAATGTGCCCTATGTGTAAGGCGCAGTGCCGGACAATGGGAACACAAATGCCTAGAGAAATTTAGGATCTGGTGGTGCAGACAGAGAACCCAACTGTCATAAAAGATGATATCTAATGATGTAGTTCATAAAAACACACAGAAAAAAAAAAACAAAAACAAAGACATATTGTAGAGATCAAAACTGGGAGGATTGTAACCAGCTGGGCTCACGAAGAAAGTCTTGTTGGAGAAGGCAGCATTTGAGCAGGAACTTCAAGAATGAATTCTATTTTTAAAGAATGAGAGGTATAGAGAGTGAGTTTCAGGTGGAGTAAATGCTTCTTGGATTCACCATAATAAAAATAGCACTCCTAGCATTTACTATTTGAAAAATAGTGCAAATCCTCACCACAAGTTTCACAAAAGTTCAACTAAGGGGAGTTTGGCCTTTATAAAAATAGGAAATGAGATGGTACTGAAGTTTTTTGAATAGGAGAATGACATTTTAAAAATACAGCCTGTTTATCCCCATTGCTATCGTCAGTGTCACCAGCATCTACATGGATATGTGCATAGGTCTCTAGTTGATTTGTCTTTGCTCCACTCTTTCAAACTCCCTACCCAGGTGTCTATATATCACGGCATTATACAAAATGATAGGATTTTTAAAGATGATATCTACGCTTATTCCACTGCATCTCAAAGAAACACTGCTATGCAATGCCAAGCATTTGGGAGAGGGCTGGCCAGACATAGGAACTATTGGTTCCAAAAATAGAATGAAGGAATTTTTCAGGCTGAGATTTTTAACTCCACTCTCAGATTTGTGTTGACAAGGCATAGACTGACTATAGCAATACAATTAAAAATTATTCTGGTTCTGTGATTCTATGCAAAGTATATGCAGCATATTTTCAACGACTGCAAGATCTCAAGGCTTCTGAGTATAGCAACCATGCATACATTTATAGCGAATATTGACAATTTGGTTTTATTTCAGCATTTGCTAATATAAGTAAAAGATGCCTGCTGCTATGTTGTAAACTCCCCTATGAAAAAGCCCACAAGGCAAGGAAGTGATATCTCCTGTCAGCAGCCAGTGAGGACTTGAAGTCAGCCAACAGCCCAGTGAGGGAGCTTGGAATTGGATCCTCCCTAAGTTGAGCCTTGAGATGACTGCAACCCTGGTCAGCGGCAACTTGACTGTGAGGGGCCCTGGGCCAGAGTCAGCCAGCTAAACACCACCCACACTGCTGACCCACAGAAACAATGTGATAATAAATGTTTGTTACGGTAAGCCATTCACAGTTTTGAGGTAATTTGCTTTTGTTACACAGTAGTAGTTTACAAATACATTGCAAAAATTAAACAAAAAACATACAATCCAAAGGAAATTGGCTTCAATTGCCTTTCATTTAAAATAAAACGTATATTTTTAACTGTGTGATTTGTTAAAATATAGAAGAACAAATACATTTATACATATTTTGTGTCATCTAAAATATGTTTTAAATTTTTTACTCAAGCCTTTCTTGCATCTAAGAAAGTAGAACGGATCAATCTTTGATTATGCAAAAGATATAAGAAGCGGGCATTAGATTTTGGAAAATCTTTAACACATACACTGACCTTTTTCTTTCATCTTTTGTTATTAGAATTTGACGACTTTTCGGGGAAATGCTACTCAAGATGCCTTTATGCTAGTGGCCCTTTTTCTTACCTTAGAACATACAAACTGTCCACAATTGAGCCTTTCTCACTGGATCCATTTTCCCTGTAGATCACATCTCAGGTTAGACTTGTTTCTTTTCAATTCCACTGTCATGGGTCACAGAGGTCAAAGAATTTCACTTATTCGAGTGAGGCAGAGAAGAGGAATAGACGCTTGTACTAGACACTCTCCAGCAGTCATCCCTGAGGATCATCTGCCAGAGAATTTAGAGCTCACTGCAGCAGCCTCTAACAACTGAGGGAAAGTGAGAAGGGTGAAATACAAACTTTTACAAGAAAAAAGAAATCAAAATAATAAGAAAGCTTTACAGAAGTGAGGAGCATCTGTGGTCCAATATGCGACATCACACCCCAGAAATCTGAAGATAACTCCATCCTCAACATGGCTGGGAAGCCGACAGGAAATATGAAAAACTGTCTTTACTTCTGACAAACCACAGATGAGAAGATGAAGAGCCTCAAGAATTTGCCAATATGCAATTAAGTAAATTTCATCCCAATATTTTAGAAAGTTTTTCTCTATTTTTCTTCATTGCCAAACTCCCAGAAGAGATGAAGCATGCCAGACGCCTTCATTTTCTCGCCATCTTTTCCCTCCATTTCTTTTGCAATCTGGTATCATCCTCAACACTACTGAAACGAGTTCTCACTACCCTCAATGAAATTCAAGTTAAGCTTATTTCTCTTCCAAATATTACTTGAAATCTCTGTAGCTTTGACTCTGAAATTATCTTTTCCATTTTAGAATGCTCTTCTCTCCTAACTTTACAGTTTTGTATGATCTAAATTATCCTCCTGTATCTCCAGGCACGTTATGTCTTATTGCTACTTTACTTCAATGCAAACTCTAATGCAAATAGCTCTCATAGACTAATTTGACCCTTTATTTTCTCTTCTCTCCCTACATTCACTCTCTTCAGACAAACTAGGCCTTCCATATCATAAAGATATTAAAGACATTCCAACTCCTCAATTTAGCATTCAAGACTCTCCTTCGTTTAGTACTTTAAGGTAATTATGCCTCCAATTTCTCCTTATACAACTCTCATAACTAGATGCCCCCTCAAAATTATCCTTTTCCCTCTGCTTTTATATGGCTTAATTTTATGAAACACTTACAATCTATCTTTAATATCTTTTTACTTCATAAGTGCCTTTATTGACTATTTGATCAGACAACAAAATCAATCTACCATAACTTGGTTAGTTCAAAGCAAAGAGGACCAGTGGTATGAAAATCATGTCCAGCATGACACAAAGATGTAAAGGAAGAGCTAGAAGTAAAATGGATCATCAGTCTCTTGATTCGGATTCCATGCAAAGGTTGAGAAGAAAATTTATCCTAGTCATTTATCGGAGTAGTTACTGCCAGTATCTCTACTTTTATTATAATTTCTCTTTGCATATTAGTCCACTATAATAAACAAAATATTTTACATAAGGTGAAGTGAAAAATGAACCAGGTATAGTTTTTATTCCATCAAAATTTATATTAGATGTAAATAGCTTAACAATGTCCAAGAGTCATGATGACAGGCAAATTACTTGATTAAATGATCTCGACATTTATTGGTGTGTTTCCATAATTGTGACATAAACTTTCTTAAATTAGAATTTCCCAAATTGTTTTCTCATTTTGCTTATAAATTTGGAACAATTTTCTTTAGTAAGGCTTTATACTTGTACAGAACTTGATATATTTCAAAAGGCTTCAGAAAATTTGGAAGTGAGATTTTATGTGATATTTATTACTTCAGAATAGATTCTTTGCTATTTTCTAAATCGAGTCACTCCTTCCATTTGTTCTTTTCTTCCCTTCCTTTCATTTCTCCATGTGTCTTCTTTCTCACACAGTACGTCACTATGGAGTCCCCCATCACATTAATGAACAGACTACCTACATTAAGGTCTAGAATATTACCAGCAGCACAGCACCTACTAACTGCATATTTCTTGTCCCACTGCTGTTTCCCTGTCAGGGGCAACTCACCCAGATTATCAGTTCTTGGCTTTTCTCTTTGTAATTGTTTATCAATATATATTATCCTTGTAATTTTTACATGTTTTTTCCTGTTTAACATAATGTTGTTGAATATGTTGTTACTGAAATAGATTTGGCCAACTCATTCAATTCAAGATATCCTGATACTGTGATTCCAAGAAGGATAAAGAAGTTAATGATAAAGATTTTGAAAGTTGGGGAGGTATGTCAGTAATAATAGATGTAAGGGATCAGTGTGAATTACTCAATAAGTGAGGAGAATTAAAAATATTTTATATAAAATTTATAGATATTTTATGCAAATATCTATAGATCACATTTCTGTGTTGCTGATAATTATGAAGGTATGCAAATACAAGAGGATTTATACACTAAGTTCTACAAAAGAAATGAAGTAGAGTCTTAGCCTAATAAAAAAGCCTTTGTTCATGATGTACCCAGTTCAAGATGCTAAACCATCATTCCTCAGCTTTATCTAGAAACTATCTTTCATTATACTATCAAAGAAAGTTAATACAACCAGAAAAATAAATTTAAAACACCTCATAAAATTTGTCATATAAAGGAATTCTATGATGCATTATATTTTACACAGATTGCCAGATGCAGATGTGTTCTGGGGGCAAACTTAGTACCTTCTTAGATATTAAGCTACAAGTAGGAATCCCCTTATTCTTAGTTCCAAAAAGAGTGGGAATTTTGAAGAAAGGAAAAGTGTGGCCTCTTAGCCTTGCTCTCTCCATCCTCCCCAAAGAAGGAGAAGTGACTTATCTCATTGATAACTTCAAAGAAGAAAGTGAGTAAGTCTGGTTCAGCCTTCCCCTCCCTCCCTCTTTCTGTTCCTGCCTCCCCGCTTCTTCTCTTTCTCTCTCTCTAGTTTTCACTGCTTTAAATTTTTGAGCAAGTCTGACCACAGAAGCACACATTCTGATCTACCTTGTGGTAAATTCACTGTAGTAGACCTGGCTGGGTGTAGAGAGGAGAAAGATTGGAGTGGTTCGGCAGTGCCTGAAACATGTAGGTAAGTCTATATAATTCCAGGGTGAAGAATTAAGAAGCCCATTATGCTTGCCATTCCAAGCAATGCTCCATGTTTTCTAATTCAGCTTTTATCAGTAATAAAATTGAAATTTGGCCTCTATTTTTCCGGGACATTGTTTGGTGCTCCCTCAAACCTTAAAACACTCTATGCGTTATTGTAGAAGATCTCATCCTTTCCTTCACACGTCTAAAAGCCATCGTTGTAGCTGAGCTTTAGAATCTGATTCATCCCATCTTAAGAGAACTTCCTCTCATAGCAACCCTTACATTCTCCCCTGGATTAGGATCTTTCTTCTTTTTGCCCATCATTTATCTCACTAAGTCCTCATTTGAATTTCTATTCCTTATAGCTATTTGACACTATCTTACCGTCAAACTTCTGCTCTCACTGTCTCTTCTTCAACCATTCCTTCCTAATTCACTGTACTTTCTCTAATCACCACAATTTTACTGTAACTACTCTACCAAATGTCACAAATAATCTCCTTATTAAATTAATTTTTTTCTTCAGTGCCCACTCTTCTTGGCTTCCCTACTAATTTTAGTGATGATATACATTCTTTTCTTTTCTTCATAGGTTTCTGGGATACTACCATTATTTTCTTTTCTTTCTCCTTTTGCCCACTCTTCATCCTAGTACAGGCATTCTCTCAAGTTCATTCTTTGGTCTTTTCAATATTTCATCAGATGTCTGGTTCCTCCTCACACCTAAGCGCTGCAGCCCCCTGTACATGGCACCACCACTCTTCCTTCTAAACTCCAGTTGTGAATCTTCTTTCATCTTGTACGTATCTAACATCTCAAAAATCAACCTACCCAAAACTGAAATTGTCATTGCTTACTCCAAAACTGCATACTTCTTAAACATTCTTACTACTATTTTGTCATTGCCTCAGAACTGAAATGATAGCAGGCTTTTCTCGATTCACTTCTTCTACTCCTTTCTGTTTGAGAGAGATCCAAAACTCATCTTTCTTACTGAACCTGTGTTGCTCAGAACTACGAAATCTTCTCCATTCCAATCAACATCCTCCCAGCCCAAGCCTTTCTCATTTCATGCCTGGACCACTGCAGTAGTTTTCAGCCTCCAGTCCCACCAATGTGCCTTATTCATTCTTGTCTGATATTACGAATGATGATGTTTATGTTTGTACTAGCGTCTTATAATTTATAAATTTCTTTTTCATACAATTTAAGTCCTTTAATTTATCTCCAACATCTATACTAACGCCTGTACATTTACGTACTCAGTAAATGTTTGTTGCATGAATGAAAGAATAAAACTAATTTAATCCTCCCAGGTACTAACAAATACAATTTATCTGTCACTAAGATGGGGCAGATATTACTAGTTGCACTTTTTAGATGATGAAGTTACTTTAAAGAGGTTAAATGGCAATGCTATGGGCTATTAAGAGACAGAATCTGGCATAGATCCCATAATGTGTGACAATGTTTTATCTCTCTTTACACATAATAATTCTAAAACATCATTTCAATTTTTAAAATAAAGTTTCATAATAATAGTGCTGTGATACAAGTAAAGGTATACATATGTTATATATATATATAAAATAAATATATATATAATAAATATATGTGTGTATGTGTGTGTATATATATATATATATATATATGTTTTCCCCCGTGGGAATACTAAGTTTTGATTTAAAGGCTCTCTGTTATTTGCTAGATTACAAATAACACAGCTAATCACTTAACGTCTCTGGACATCATCTTCATAAAATAAAAATGATGCCATCTATCCTCCCCAGTTCACACAGAAATGCAAATCTGTCATATGAAAGTTTAAGATTTAAAGCAATACGCACACTGTCTTATGAAACTTTATTGCCATTTAATCAATTCAATGGAAAATAAACAATCAACCAGATTCAGAAAATTATTTTTTTTAATTGTTTTAGGAAAGTTGACTCATTTTTAAATGAAGTTTTTAAATTTTGAGACTAGGCTCGGTAATGTAACTGCCTAACATTAAACTGCAAGCTTTCTTATACTTTTGAGTTAGTTTGATGCATTCTTTTCCATATGAATATTGCTTATCTTATCATAAATTAATTTAATTCAAATATTAAGAGTTTTGCGTGTGTATGGAAGAGAAATATCTAAAACAAGAAAATCTAAGTTTGAGTCTTTCTTGATTTTGGCACTTTCTAGTGTAATTGATTCTTCTTTTTATTTTATCATAGTTATGATGCATAAAGAATCTCTTTATTAGGTTCTTCTTTATGCTGTACAGTGCCCTGCAAGGGTGAAGGTGCCCTCAATTAGAGAGACTGAGCAAACAAGGTTCTCAGAACAGCCTCTTCACAGGCTCAGACAGAAAGCCCTGCTAAATTGGTCTGCAGATTTTTAGAATAAACTATCATAAATAAATATGAGTTACATTTATACTCATAAGAAAGTTAGATTATACTCAAGCTTTTTTAAAAAAGTGATATCTCTAAATCTATTCAACTCTCTAATGAAGAGATTTTAACATCTAATGGTGGGAGTCTGATGAACATCTGTGGAATATGGACTTAAAAGAATGAGTTGACGGTTCTTAACACAAGATCATAAACTAAATATGTGTTACAAAGTTCTTCCTTTTGTAAATGAGAATTATCCTACACTTCACAGATGTTTGTTACATATTACATAAATACGCTAGAGACACAAAATATAATTTATGTGTTCATATTTAGAGTTGCCTAAACTTCATCAAAAATTAAAAAAATAGATTCCAAAAGTATAACTCTTGATTATAATCACCAAGTACTGAAATGAAGCATTTTTATATGCCATCCACCTTTTTGCATGGTAAAATCACAGTTCCTCTGAATACTGTATGCTTGTCTATCAATGTCTTGTTCTGGGAGTTCAGATAAAATATAAAATGTTTGACTTTCTTACTATAAATTCATGGTGTTTCCATTAGGAAATTATCACTCACAAATGTTTCCTTTTACTTAAAGAGTTCTCTTGAATATTATGTAGGTTATTAGTGCATTTTTCCCTACAAAGAAGCTAAAAAATAATGGCATAGCATATCTTGTTAACAGAATAGAGTTATTTGATTCTGGTAGTATGTCTTCTTGAGTTTATATAGTTCATACAGGTCATACAGGATAACGAACCACGTGTTAGATGTGGACATAATCATTAGGTTTTTAAGAAGAATCAAGGGCATCCCTTTTTAAGCTACAAAAGTATGTGTGTATGTATTTTTTTTTTAAAGAAGAGACAATTTAGATTTTTAAAATTTTTTTTTCCTTTTTCTCCCCAAAGCCCCCAGGTGCATAGTTGTATATTCTTCGTTGTGGGTCATTCTAGTTGTGGCATGTGGGATGCTGCCTCAGCATGGTTTGATGAGCAGTGCCATGTCCGCGCCCAGGATTCAAACCAACGAAACAATGGGCCGCCTGCAGCGGAGCGCGCGAACTTAACCACTCGTCCATGGGGCCAGTCCCTGTGTATGTATTTTTTTATTTTAGAAACAACTTATTTGTAACCTAAACTGTGAATCATTGCCCTTCTGAAATGAAAGTCATAAAAAGAAGACTAAAGAATAATGCCTTACGTTCTAGGTGTTTTCTTTTTATTGTTTTTTTTTTCTTTTGCTCTAAAGATTCTTTAAATTTGAATAGTCTCCAGTCTTTTTATCATTTGATGACATTAATTTGGTTCTGCATCACCTGGAAGTCACCGAGTTCATAGAAGTTTCTAAGACTAGGGAGCACCAGATTGTTGGAAGTGTGTGTGATGTTTGTAAATGTAATGAGTGAAGAAAGACAAAAACAGGATTAATCCACTGGGAGAAGAGAAGGTTCAACATGAGTAGAACATGGTGACATGGTATAGTAGAGCATGCCTGGATTTCACCACAGCCCAGACTACAGTAATACTATGGTGTTGCATTGCTAAGCTTTAGTTTCCTCAGTTTTGAAAAGGCAATGATGCCTTTTTAAATTAAATGTATAACATATAAGTCTCAGTCAACAAATATTTAAGTACCTGCTATCAGCCAGGTTATGTCTTAGATGCAAAAGCTATCTTAGTGACACAAATAAGCATAGTCTTTCACTTTTGATACATAAAATTCCAATGGGGAACATGGTAAAGTAGAGATGCCATTACCATGCAGAACGTAATTATTACAGCAATTGCAGTGTACTTCGTTCAACTGGGGAGAAAGAAGATGCTCCTGTAGGACTTGCCTACATAGCTGAGAACCGAAAGATGGCACTAGGGAAGAGTCAGTGGGGACAAGGGAAGTCAGTTGACTCAAGAGGCAGATTCCACAAAACTTGATGATTAGTCAAGTGGGGGGATCAGGGGCAAGGAAGAGCTGAGGTCGCCCAATCTCTAAGCATGACATTTACATAGAGAGTAGGAAAGATAATGAATTTATGGGTTTATTAGGAGAAAAGTTTAGTATGGAATTGGATATATGTATCTGAAGAAAAAAAGACTGAGTGTGAGATAGAGGTGTCATTTTAGGAGCTTTCAGCAACTGCAGGATCGTGAAATCCATGGCGTGTAGATGACTATGCTGTCAATGCCTGTAAAACGAGAAGGAAGCGGAATCGATGTCAGAACCTCAAGAATATGAAGATTGAAAGGATGGGAAAGGGAGAGTAGTCTGAAGAGAGACAGAAAGAGTAAACAGGAACAAAGGAGAAAACCAGCAGAGTTTAGTGTTATGGGAACTGAGGGGAGCATCTCCAGATAAGAGAAAGTGGAAAATACACCTTTTTCTTACATATGATATTTTATATAAAATATCAAGTATGAGAAGGACTAAAAATCACTTCTCTGATTTGGAAACCAGGAATCTTCTGATATGACTGGCAAAAGGAAGAGGAGAGGTGCTGAACACAGACAGGTTAATGAGGATCCAGCAGGAAGTGTGATGGGAGACAAGAACATAGTGTACACAGTCAGCTCCTTCCTGACATTTGATTGAGAAAGGGAGAGAAAGGGGTTAAACCCTGTGCAATATGGGGAAGGCTCAAGCCTTACACAGTATGAACACACTTGATAAGGGTTAGCTCCATTCTTTCCATCCCATATGGAAGTAAGGTCATATTTGAGTAAGATTTTCTCATTCTTTCACTAAGTATATAAAAAAAAAATTTCTTCTTAATAGTCCAGAATTGTAACAAGGAAAGAATGTACTGATATTGAAAGTCATGATGGGACAGTAAGCCACCACAGAAGCTCATAATATGCTAGATCTAGAAGAGACTTCAGAGTCTAGTTCTCTTCCCAGGACTCTATACCCATCATCCAAAATTAATAATTATGACTGAGGGAGTGAATTTCCACCACTCCTCTATCCTCTTGTTTAATCAATATTAATTAAAAATTGTTACTTAAGTACTAATTCTCTCTTGATCAAAAAGTAAGTAAAGAAACAAAACCAAAAAAACAACCTAATACCAACCAGTTAAGGCACACCTGCAGATCTAAAGAGAATAATTTTCTTAAATGCAGATACATTTATTTACATATTCCTGACCTCTTAAAAAAAATTTTTGTCTTGAGTAAAATTAGATAATTATAACCAAATATGATGCTTATAAATCCTATAATTGAATAACAGTTACCACAGCTAACTTATTCCAATTATCTAAGTCAATTCAAATAGATACCTTACAGAAATTGGATTTAATGCTTTAAAAAATTTTTTCTTGCCTTTTTAATTCTCAAAACTACCTTATAATCATGGAGATCTCTAAAGCAACAGTGGCAATGAGATCACATCTGTCACTGTGTTATTCCATGGCGTTGAAAAAGATACTCTGAACACAATGTAGGCAAAATAACTTCTAGGTGTTTTCTAAAGATTAAAACTGGAAACTCGTGTAAACTTTTATCATTAGAACTAATCTGGATTATTGATAAAGATGCCTTCTTTGGAAGACTCAAAAAACCTTTAGCTTCTATTATCATTTATCGTTTGTTCTTTCCTACCTTCTCAAAATATGAGCTTCCTGGAATGCCAAATCTGAATAAATTCAAGGCAAGTGATTGACTGCCTACTATAATGGGGAACACAGTGCTGAGCCTAAGAGGATAAATATAAGGAAGACATGGACCATGAGGAATACACCTAACTCAACATAATAAGATTTTAGTTTAATTGGGAAGTCCTGATTTTGTCCCTTCCATATTTTTCTGCTTCTAAATACTTCTAGTGACTAGGTTGAATTTTGGAGTGTTATATTATTTCAAAATATCCTTCTGTCCCCCGTATACTCTGAATTTATCCATTTTTGTGTCTTTTTTTTTAGCCTACCCCATTGTCTGAATTTCAGGAGAATTCAGTCTTGTGAGTTCTTTTTCTATTTAATTGTTTTCTTTTTAAAAATGTATTCCATTTTATAATAGTAGACTAAGCCCCTTGAAATCCACTTTCTTAAAATTCATTTTTCACCCATTTCTTGCTAACTTTTCCATTTCCTTTTTTAGAATTCTCAATTATGTCATCATGCAGTTACTTCCACTGAGGATTTCACTCATTTTTATATTCTCAATTAATTCCTCCCTACTTGTAGGATCAAATTATGTGCAAGAACAAAAAGAAGTTACAAGCTGTGAAAGCACGAGGTATATTGGCATATAATGAAAGCAATGAACTAGGCAAAAAAAAAGGAAGTAAGCTCCCCCTCAGAGTCTTTAACTATTACCCCAAATAACAATAAAAGTTAAGTGCTTTATTTTCCAGTTTTGATAAAACAAAATTACAAACATTTGGCAGGGTTTTTTTTGCTATATTTCTTTGTAAGTATACAAACGAAAAACGTCACAAAGTCATCTAGTTTCCAAGAAAGGCTTTCTTTGCTTGCTAAAGTAGTAGAATTCTAAAAAATTATCAAATCTCACTGAACTAAAATTGTTTTTGATTGTTTAAAATGTTTTAAATAACTGATACTTAAATAAAGACAAAATATAATTAAAAATATGTTGATTATATATTTTCAGTACAGTGTCTAATTGTACTTATAAATATTCAGTCCTGGAACTCTTATAATTCTATGTCTGAAGGTATGTTGTTCAGTAAAGTAAATTGATTTTATTATTGTGAATTAATATTATAATTAATAACTATTACCGATTAAAGCTTATTATGTGCCAGACTTTACTGAGTAACATATGTCTATATATCTCACACAGTGAATATATAAATAGATAAATTTAAATAATAATCTGCATATAGAATTATTTTCTCCATTTTACATGGGAGAAACAGAGGCTCATAGCTCATAATAATAGTTATACAAAATGAGACAGAATTTGATAAAGTCCAAATGTTTAGAAATCAAAGAAGCTGGTTCAAAGTTATAGACCCTTTCATATCTGAAGCAGCAACTCTCAAAGAATACTAGATTAAGACTTAAAAGACTTCAGTTCAAGTTTGGTCTTGACTACTTAGCTCCCAGCCTGTCTAAACCTCACAGCCTAAGAGGCCCAGGGTGGATCCTGACCTTAGTGCAGGAGGGCGTGAAGGGGATTTAGAATAACCTTTCGAGATTTAGCTCTAAGCATCCTTGCAGAAGGCTTTCACATTGACTCCACTTCTGAAAATTGGTTATATAACTATTTTCAAGGTCAAGTCTTCCTGAACAGATTGATATTCACTACTGATTATTTCACTCTGTAGTCGAGATGGTCTACAATGATAAGGCCTAGGAATCAAAAGCAAATCTTTTCAGACTCAACTTTGTATCTTCTAGTAGTTTAAATTCCAATTCAGCCTAGGAAATTCAAAAAAGGTCATCTCGGTGTTTTTTTATGTTTTTTTAAATCCCTATACTATGTTCAATTATCAAAAACACAAGTGCACGTGCACACACGCACACATATACCTACATGCACATGCATCAACACGATTCTAAACATGAAAAGACCTTTCTGTTTAGTTACCAACACATGGTCACATGGTAACATAAATCTTTTTTATGGCAAACCATGGTAATGTCATATTGCCCGTATGCCAAAGCCATTTTTATGGGTCGTTGCCCTTCTCTCCATGATAGAGAGGTCTATTTGAGCACGCAGCAAGACAGGGGAAATGTCTGATAATGAAAGGTCATCTGAAAGGTCAAACTCATGAAGCAGACAACATCCTCCCTTTCTTTTGCATGTCAGTTTCTCTTGCCTGCTTTCTAAACACATTACCTATAGTAAATTACCATTTACCTAAATGTATGAATCAGTGGGAAAGGTATCTTCTTAATGAGTGAATCTCAAGCCAAATCAACCAGGTTAAACAACTTTTTAATAAATGTGCCAGACATAAGAGAAGGCTATGGCCCTTCTCTGAAAAAGTAGATTATAGTGAGAAAGGATGAGAAAGCTAGTCCCTTTGCATATCTGAAACTTAAAGAAAAAGGAAATAATGTAAAAGAGCAAATATTCTAAAAATTTGGCCAATAGAAGAACATCTTTTGAGGTGCTCCTACAATAAAATGGTATTGAGGAAAAACAAATTTCTAAACAGTGCTGTTAACATTTCCTATTTGGAGATCCACATTTTATGGTAGTGTGTACTCAACACTCTGAGAGGCCTTGAAGACTTGGGAAGAGGCAGATTTTGAGCTGGTTTCGTATATACAAAGGTGTAAAACCAAATGAATCAAAAACTCACTCCATCCGTGGAACATAAAAGAAAATATTATATCCAAAATAACACATTCTCAATGCTCTACAGAAAGGAGAAAACATCAGAAGATTATTAAAATGAGGCAAAGAATAGGGCATTTTACTACATTAACATAATTTCAGGTAATATTTAGGAAACAATACTATGATTTATATTTACATAAATGTAATGTGTGCATTTTACATAAAGAATAACATATTTACATTGAAATCCTGTGTGAATTTTATTACTGGATCTGTTAAAAGTAGAGATTAATGTAATAATAAAACAGATTCCATTTCAAACATCAAACGTATTTCGAGAAACATTCTTCACATGTATGATTATAATATCAAACCTTTTAAATTCTGGAACTTGACCTCATCTGCTTCACATCAGCAACTTTAAAGGATGCCAATTCCAGTATACGTAACTATTCAGGAGACATTTTCTCATTGCACATGCCAAAATCTAGAAGCAAGCCTTAAAGAAAAGTCAACGCAAGGTTTTAAATTTAACCTGAATTCACTGGACCTGTATTTTAAAGCATTATGCTAATTTCATTCTACTCTTAGATGTGACCTTGAGCAAGAGAAAATTGGAATATGAAGAATTATCTTGCTTAGGATAGCATTGCTATGATATTCATAGGCAGTTATCCATGGGGACCTAGAATATAAAGCCATTTTTTTTTCCTTTATTGTGCACTGCTTAAGTTCCAGCAATAGTCCTCATTTCCTCTGCTGTATGCATCTCCCACACACTGTTTTCACTTGCTTCAGCTGACACAGCAGCTTGAAAACAAGATTTTCATTTCCTTCTTTTTTTCAGTTTGATCACATAGGTAAAAGTTAAACCTAAAAGTCAGCTCAATACACAGCAGTCACATCAGCTACAGTATTCAGGTAAGTGACTTGTGTCTAGGTGGTTGCCTGAGCCAGCCATTTTAAATCAAAGCAACTGGCCTCCCAAATGCATTAAGCTTAAAGCTAATTTGAAGTATGAAATTCAAGATATATTTCTGGGGTACCACAAAAATGTAATAAAAGTCTAAATGCAGCAGCATCATGACCATGCTTTGCACCTGATAAATGGATTCTATGTCACTGAAAAAGATGGTACGGCAAGATTTAAATCAAATTATATTGCCCAAATCCAGTAGAGTTTTACCAAGGACTGTTAGATATAAGTTAGAAGAACTACATGTGCATTTTCACGAATAGTATCCATTTATTATTACGAATTAGGCTAACACATAAAGTGTTTGGTTACTTAAAGTGAATGGAAAATAGCTTGGAATGTCAGTGTGGTCTGTGACCTTGGTCAGGTCATTTTACCTCTTTAGGTATACATTCTCTTCCATAAAGTAAAGAGATTGAACCGCACCTGTGCTCTTTTAACAGGTTAAAATGGAGTTCACAGATAATGTAACCACTTATACACTTGACTCCAGAAAAATCAATATAATGCATTGACTATACTATAAAGGAAAAATGAAAAGTTTTTCATGGCAAAATTATATATATCGGAATATAAAAATGCTCTGGCACAGCTACACAGAAGACATAGCTGAAGTCCTCAGGGGCACACCCCCATAGAGAATCAAGCTGAATGACACCGCAGTAAATGAGGGGTTGTGGGGCTCACATACCTTAAATGCCATTTCCTCAGCACAGAGATTTTCTAAAATGGTGATTAAACAAAATTCAGTCTTTTGTCAGTTAACATGGTAGCTGCATTCTTGGAAAAATCATCACGTCTTAAAATCATGCAGATGTGAAATTTTCCTTCTATGGTAAATGAAGATGGGTCTAAGCTCACATGTTTATAAAAATAGGACAATACTTTCTTATGAGAAACTCTTGAGAATTGCAGATATTTAGCATCCATTGATTCAGCCCACCAGGCACGGGTAGAAGACAGTGTTGTGCAGTCTCTCTCTCAAAGCAAAGTCCACGCTCTGTAGCGCTTGTTCATGTCCAGGGTGTAAACACTCCCACCACAGCCTATGTCAAGAAAGCACGTGACGTCACCACACAAAGAAATGGAATCAGCCCTTGAGATGGCTGCCTCTCACACCGCTGGTGAAATCCCTGAATCACTGTGTTTACCAAAAATACTACAAACTTCCAAAACACCCTTTGAGAAGCACTGAACAAAGGGCTCTGTTGATTTGTACTACCATTTTTTGTGATAAAACTGAAACTCAAATAATTTTATTATTGCCTTTCTTTTTTTTTTTTCTTGAGGAAGATTAGCCCTGAGCTAACTACCCCCAATCCTCCTCTTTTTGCTGAGGAAGACTGGCCCTGAGCTAACATCCATGCCCATCTTCCTCTACTTTATACGTGGGACGCCTACCACAGCATGGCTTTTGCCAAGCAGTGCCATGTCCGCACCCGGGATCCCAGCTAGCGAACCCCAGGCCGCGGAGAAGCAGAACATGCGAACTTAACCGCTGCGCCACCAGCCGGCCCCTTGCCTTTTATTTTAACACTGTCTTTTTTTTCTGCTCTCTTTTATGTACAAATATGAAATGCTCTCCCGCACTGAGAATACTGAGAAATGAATATCATATCTCAACATTTCATATGAAATATGAAACGTTCATATTTCATATCAAATATGAATTTTGCATATCAATATTTCATATCAAACATGAAATGTTCTTCTGCACTAAGAATACTGAGGCAGAATTACTTTTTGAGTAATATTGAAAAAGAATTACTTTTTGGTGCTAATCTACTTAATAAGAACATCTCATTCACAAGGTAATCCATTCATTAATTTATTCAGCACTTATCAAGCATGCCAGGTCCTGGTCTTAGTTTTGGGACAAGCAACTTAATTGTTCTCGAGAATTGCATAAGGTAATATAAATATAAAAATGCTTCTTGAAAAAAACTAAAGGACTTCATAGAGTGGATAAAGCAGATACACGATGATTAGAAAGTTAAATTTTATATAGTTCAATGTTATTAAGGCTAACATAATTGAAGTATCTAAGAACAAATAAAGTATTTATAAGTTAATTCTTAAACTTTATGCTTTTTTTGCTGTAAAGTTGTTATGGAACTTAGTGCTCTCTACATGAAATTGTTTATGTATATTTGGGAATACCATGTGCTATAGTAAAAAGCCAATGGACTTTCTTATTGGCCAAACTGTTCACTCAGCTCTGCTATCTTATTAACAGAATAACCTTGGGCAATTTCCTGACCTGCAAAATGGAGATTACAGTGCTCTGTGTGCTGGGTTCTGAGAAGATTAGAAGTAATATAGCACTGTGTTTGGCATGCAGAAGCAACATTAGTAGTATTATATTAGAGGGCTCATTCTACCTCCTAAACTTTAAGTGTTCAAGGAAGATTCATTTCTCCTTCTTTTATAATGTCTAACACAATAACTTGCACATTTTTATCTTCAATAAATTTTTATACAATGGATGAGTTCCAAAAACAATGAGCCTATCATGACACTATTTATTTATTTAAAAGTGGCACAACACACATGCATATAATCACGATGCTAATATCATAATTCTAGAAAAATGTAAAAGAACAGAAATTCAATAGATATGTAAAAACAATTATTAGAAGAACAGCGTCTATTGGAATCTACACATACTATAATTAATTATTGCCTATGATTGTTGATTTGATAGTAATTTAGTATTTATGTTATCCTGGCATTTTCAAAGTATCCTAAACTTTATCTTCTCAACATCTGTGAAGAAGGCAGGCAACACCATCTTTTTTTGAGCACACTCAAGAAAGGCCCAGGCACCGTGGCTGTATATTCATTATGGTTACATGGCAAGGCAGTGCGAGAATAAAGAATATACCCAGAACTGCTATACTTTCAGTCACTATAATTTTAAACTATGCCAATTTTTGTATCAAAGTAATGAGGATATGCAAAGCAATTTGGGAACTACACTTTGGAATATTCTTGACTTTAGACCAGGATTCCTTACAGTACTCTGTCCGTTCTTCTTTTCCTTTTTTTTTTAAATTGATGTCACATTGGTTTATAACATTATATAAATTGCAGGTGTACATCACTGTATTTTGACTTCTGTGTAGACTACATCATGTTCACCACCAAAAGTCTAGTTGCCATTCATCACCATACACATGTGAATTTTATCCCTTTTGCTCTCCACCCCACTTCCCCTCTGGAAACCACCAGTTTGTTCTCTGTATCTACGTGTCTGTTGTTGTGATGTCCCTCTTGAAACTTATTCCAAAAAATGTCTTACAAACGTAAGATGAAAAAGCTCACAAACACACATTTCATGTGTGTACAGCACATCCACATTCTAACAATCTTTATTTTGAGGAAAAAGGTATAAACAAATCTTTCTCTCCTTTTTCTGCTGAGAGAAAGTAAATAATACTACTTATAAAAAGTAAATAACACTACTATTTACAGCATTCTACTGTGAAGATTTTTTTTCATAAATTTCTGTTTAGAGCATTGCCCAGTCCCACCTACTACACTAATGCAAACATAGCTTCCTCTTTTAATTATCATGCAAGTTTCCCTCCACTTTTCATTATAAACAGTGTTTGTTTTCTTCTCTACCACTCTTATTAGTTATAGATCTTTGTAAATAAAATAGCTTAGCATCCAAAATGATGCAACCGCATGTATTATTCCCCAAATTTTTAATAAATCTTACTGTCTTCAATACAAGTATGGATTGTTGCGAATTTGCCTGTGGAAAAAACTGGATGGATTGGATATTATCAATTATCTCAATGGAAAATCTAGACAAAGGTAACACGTGTTTCCTCACATGCCCTGAAGCTTTCAAATATAAAGGATCTAGTTTGCTTTTGATTTCATTTTTCACCATATTATAACATATATTTCTTGATTTCTTTGACCACAGAATTATTTCTTGAAGGCAAAGATTTTGATTTCTCTAGAACATTCCAGGGCACATCAGATCATTTGTTACAATATTTTCTTCCTTCATTACTTCACTTTTTACAAAGAAACCTGTCTGAAAGGTGAGGTCCGGTTCACAGACAACCATACTATTAAAGATCCAACCCATTTTTAGACTTTTTGTTTTAGTTAATTGCATGTAAAAGTGAGAACTAGATAAAACCATTATTTTTATGGAATAGTCCATTATTCCCCTGTTGTAACAAGACCAAATAGGACTTTCTATCTGAGTCAAAAATATTAAGTAAAATTGTCAAAATGCACTCTTGGCAAGGGATAAATATCTATCTTTGCACTAAATTGTGGTCAAGTTCATGAAAAGCACCACATTCTTATTTACTATTTGATAGAGAATCAGAAATTTCTTTACATTCCAAAATAAAAGATTCAATTTAATTGAACACTAGGAAATCTCATTGATCAAAAATTTAGCTAGCCATTTATGAAAAAGCAGTAGGAATTCCAATGCAATTAATTTTCTCTTCCCTTTCTTTATATAGCAACACTTTGATCTACCAAACATATCTTTAAAAATATGACAGCTAATTTTAAGAAGTTACTGGCATGATAAAACTGCTTTTCTAAAGCATCCATCCAAATTTCAAACTGTTAGCTAAAATTAGACTACTGGATAGTCAATAGAACAGAGACTAAGAGATACATTTTTCTCTAGACAACTTGGACAAGCAAGATAGATGGAACAAAGGAGACATTGAACAGTTTTTGTCTTTTTCTTCCTGGAAGGTTGTTTCCAACAAATTACTTTGCATCTTTAAAATTCCAAGATTTTTTCTCTTTTTCATTACTCAAAGTTTGTCTCAAGTCAAGGCTTTCATGAAGCCCTGTATGGAAAGAAGTGAAAAAGAGAATAAAAGTAGAAAGATAATAGGAAACAATTATGAGAGCTTGTCACTTACCAGAAACTGTTTGGGATTAGAGAGATATTATCTATATGAATTCTTACAGCTACCCTATTAGAATTGCGATTCTCATTACACAGATGAGAAAGTTGAGGCGTAGAAAGACTAACTTGCTCAAAGTCAGACTGCTAGGGAATGAATTTGGACCTAGGCTGGTCTGACCTAAGATCTCAACTCCCCGAAGCATAATTTGCAGATTGTAATTTTATTGAGAGAGGGGAAGATTGTACGCAGTACAATCAAATAAAAGAGCAAAGCACATGTCAAAGTGAAAGAACTAGATTTGAGATGACAATATAATTTAACAAAATCTTTATCAAGCCCAATTCTCTCCCACTATCTCCCTCTCTGAAACTTCAAACTTTCTGAAAAAACGCAGTTTTAAAACTTTGCAATAAGGTTGTTTCAAGAATGAGAAAGGGGTCTATATGAGAAGAGTTAAATCTGTTCCTAAATAAAATAGTGAGAAAACCTCCATTTTTATTTTTAATATCAGTGACAAAGTTATTATATTTAGGCCAAAAAAAAATTTTATAAGAAGTCTAAATTGTCTTGATTTTCTCACTACTATTAATATCTTAATTTGTATCAATATATCTTTTCATCTTGCAGGAGCTTAGAATAATTCAATGATTGGTTAGATATGAACATTGTAAAACTATACAATTAAATTATCCAATTTTTGAGTCTCATATATGATATCCCCGAGAGTGGTCCCTCTAGCCAATGTTTGAACATCTTCTTTGATGAAGAATTTATTATGTTCCAAAGCACTACATCTCCAGACAATAATAATTATTCTCAATGTCTTGCCATAGTGCTGTAGCTGACGGTATTTTTGTTTTCAGTATTTCTATACAAGCTACAACTAATATTTTGACTTAGGGATATTTCTTGTAGAAGTGCCATTATTGTTTATGAAGCATCTACTTTTCAGGATTTTATATTTGAATAAAAATAGTTATGTGGTGTGATTCTGGAAAAAATAATCTCTGCAATCTGAATATTCCTGCAAACAGTCTTCTCCCATCTTGAGAGAGGCAATATCTTTTGGTTAAAACGCCTTCATCAAAGTCTGAAATGTGTGTTTGGAAAGGAATAGGAAAGTGACATCAAAAACACAATGTTGAAAGAAAAGCAAGAGGGGAAGAGAGCAAATAGCATTGCACTATATAAGTAAATTGAATAAACTATGTAAAATACATATGTTGAGTTTTCCCTAGATACATATATATGCACATAAATGGATATTTTAAAAATTTCAAGTATCCACACTGTTACAGTTAATTTTATCTGTCCAGTTGACTGGGTTAGAGGTGCCCAGATATTTGGGTAAATATTATTCAGGGTGTGTCTATAAGCCATATACATATAAAGATATATCTCCTATTTGTTCTGTTCCCCTAGAGAACCCTGACTAATATACACACCAGAGTCAAAATGGTCATCTCCTTGGAGGTGGAAGTACATAAGGGAACTTTAACTTTATAAAAGAAATTAAAAACAGGGACTGACCTGGTGGTGTAGTGGTTAAGTTCATGCACTCCACTTCAGTGGCCCAGGATTCACAGGTTCAGATCCCAGGCACAGACCTACACACCACCCATCAACCCATGCTGTGGTGGCGTCCCACATACAAAGTGGAGGAAGACTGGCACAGATGTTAGCTCAGAGACGATCTTCCTCAAACCAAAAGAGGAGGATTAGCAATAGATGTTAGCGTAGGGCCAATCTTCCTCACCAAAATAAATAAATGAATAATTTTAAAAATTATAAATAAATAAAAGGATTAGGAAGGTTTTTGGACTATGATTTGAAGGACTAAGGTCACAGCAATTGAGTGTTAAAGCTAGAAGAGAAAATGAACTTGAATCTTAATAGATGTGATATTTTAAATTAAAGTTAAATAATGAGTTACAGAAAGATGCAATGGCTTCAAAAACAGTTAATAGTAAAGTAACCAGAAAAACTGGTCAATAATGACTTAATAAACTTCTGTCCTCTTATATGCAACTCGTTCATATTTTTGTGTTCTAATTCTCTCATACTAAACTACAATGCAGAGTGATGTTTTTTGAGGAGTAATCTTCTCTTCTTAAGTCTTTAAGATGTGGGGCAGGTTCTAACTGCAATCACTAAAATTTATTTATAAATTTGTTCTCATTTATTCTTACTGAAATTTGGCTGAATCGCTGAAAAAGAACATCAGATATCCTAGCAATTATTAAATTGGCAGTCATGACAATCATTAAATTGGTAGTGATTGATAAGATTCTTTCAATATAATATTATCAATTAAAAGTTCATCTTTCTATCTGTAATATAAATGGCCACAAAGGGGAACTAAAATCATCGCTAGTCTCTGTAATTATAAAACACCATCCTGGAAGTAATCAAAGTTTAATGAATGCTTCAAATAAATTATCTAAAGAACATTAGATCAATATTGTCAGAAAAAAAGATTATACTTATCTTGAAAACATATATTTTAATGAGAATAAATATTGTTTTACTCCTTTGCCAATTTTCAGTCACCATTAATGCATGGAAAAATGCACCATTTTATACTAATGAACATACAGACAAAAACAGTTACTGTATATAAATTTAAGAAGGTAAGTATTCAATAGCTTCATGTCTTGCAGAAAATTGAGTAAGCACTACATCATACCTAGAATGGCATATAGGGTTCTGATGTCATCTAAAAACAAAAAGCCCTTTCTGGGGTCGGCCCAGTGGCACAGCGGTTAAGTGCGCACGTTTGGCTTCTACGCGGCCAGGGTTTGCCGGCCTGGATCCCGGGTGTGGACATGGCACCGCTTGGCACGTCATGCTGTGGTAGGCGTCCCACATGTAGAGGAAGATGGGCACAGATGTTAGCTCAGGGCCAGCCTTCCTCAGCAAAAAGAGGAGGACTGGCAGTAGTTAGCTCGGGGCTAATCTTCCTCAATAAAAAAGAAAAAAGAAATAAGCCCTTTCTCATCTTGGATATAGACAATGATAATCTCTTGCTTTCGAATGCATTTCTCAGTTCACATCGCTTACAATCCTTAAAGTTCCACTCAAAACTCATCTCCTAATGGACATTTACAATGAGGATACTCCCCATACTCTGACTTACTTTTATTCCAATACTTCATATTCATTTAAGACATAATTTTGTGAATATTTCATGTACTGGGCCCATGCTTCAGGCTGGCGATGGTGTAACAGCCTAGGGAGATACCTACACCCTCACAGAGCAGGCAGAGTGACAGCTGTTTCTGGAGCACTTACTATGCCAATCGCCGGGCCTACATTACTGCATCTTCAAACCAAATTTGTAGACCAATTTGCTGGATACAATTTTTATCTTTTGTATTTTCTTTGCGGAACTGCAAAAGTCATGCTTTCTTATGAGAAGAGATACTTAAATACATTTCCTGTAATGTTCTTCTTCCAAACAACCAATAGGACCAGTGAGCATATTATTCATTCATGAACATCACTGAATTATGATATCATCTGTGGGTGAAAAAGAATCATCACAGACTAATTTAGAATCTACATTTATCAGACAAAGATGAAATTTGGGACACCTAAAATTGATAAATATTTGATTCTCGGAAGTAGTTCAGAAGAATGAGAATAAGTGTTAGGATTATTGCATGTGAAGTCATACGGGCTTGGTTTCAAAGGATAAGCTGTTACCCCAAGAGCTATTTTTTTTTTTAAGATTGGCACCTGGGCTAACATCTGTTGCCAATTTTCTTCTTTTTTTTCTTTTCCCCAAAGCCACCCAATACATAGTTGTGTATTCTGGTTGTGAATGCTTCTGGTTGTGCTATGTGGGACACGGCCTCAGCATGGCCTGATGAGCGGTGCCATGTCCCCGCCCAGGATCCACACTGGTGAAACCCTGGACCACCGAAGTGGAGCGCAGGAACTTAACCTCTCGGCCACAAGGCTGGCCCCGCAAGAGCTATTTTTAAGAATAATGATTTCTCAAGGTGCTGATTATAGAGTTAGCACTTAATAATAAATGCTCACAGTTATTTATTATTAAAGTATTAGAGACAAGATCTACACTAAGTAATGAATTTATCAACCAATAAAAGAACAGTAAAGTGATTTAATTACAATTATATACCAGAATCATGGTGACTACTTCTGAGAAAAGAACCAGAGAAAATAGACAAAACATAACCTGAAGGGCTTAGGTTAGACAGAAAGTAGAATTTCCTCACAGAGATGGAACAAGAGTTGCTAATTCATTTAATAAACTGTCAAGAGTATGAAACTTCATTTTATATCTGTTTATGAGTGCCTATTTTCTGGGTGATCTTGCTCCAGTTTAAAACACACACATATAGATTCACACATAAACACGCACACACACACACACACACTCCAAGTACTTTAGAAAGCAAGTTATTTGCCAAGTTGTTTTTCTCCCAGGAAGGTCTTTGAAAAGGCTAATAGACTGTTTGCAAATACAAACCATGATCACAGCTCAGGAGACAAGTACTATTTGGAGTTGCATCCAGAACAAGCCATTTAAAGTGTAATTACTCATATAATAGAGCATGTTTGTTCTGGGCAGAATGCAGCAGGAAGAAATATGAGGAAATCTATTGGCATAAAAAAACCCTTGAAATCTAAATAATTCATCCTATCACTCATTACAAAAAAAAAAAGGTTTCATTTAAAAAAAACTATGTTGTAAATGCAAGCATCATCAAGGAGGGTGATTACAAATCCATTTCACCACTGTAATTAATGAGACATAATCAATGCAGCTCACTTGCAATGTAACAGTGTGTCTACCAAAATGCTTTCCTATTCCTCAGGTAGACAGAACACTCTGTCACTCCCTTTATGAAATAAATATGTGTTAGTTTAGGTGGAAAATAAGCTTATCTAATAGATGCTAGTATGGATATAAAATACTTCAAGTCTCCATAATATCTTGGGATAAAATTTCAAGCTCATTACTGAAGCAAATCTCCTACCTTCAAAACATAATGAATGAACAACGGTAAATTTAATTGTCAAAATAAAAATTACAAAGTATTTAAAATAGAACATTATAATTATTTAGTGAAATTACGTACTTTAGAGGATAAAGAGGAGGAATATAAATTCATGCTTGATTGAGTCTATTGGATATGAAGCTGAAGCAGGCCTATTTATAGAAGGAAGACTGTGTGCCTCTTTCACCGAGTAGTCACAAACATCTACTGTTCTTTTGGTAACTGTGTCTTGAATGTTTTATGTTATATAAGGCATTGGCTGATAAAGACATAGTAACTACTCATCTAGAGTATTCATTTGGAAACAAACAGAAAAGAAACATTTTTTCCAAGTCTAATTTTGCAAATAGCACACTAGCAGCTATTTATCATACTTGGTCATTCTTGGGGGCATTTACTTATCATCCATTTCTCTCAGACCATATGAAGTTGGGGAAGAAATACTGCTAAACAAGACGCACATGAGAGGGGGAAAAAACTGGGCAGAAAATTATTTTTTAAAGAAAAGAACTAAAATGGCAAAGATTTTTTATGATATTTCTGTATTTACATTATGTACTCATATATACACAAATAATAGAAAATATAAGGTGGAAAAGTAAGCCAAAAAAATTGAAATAACACAATTATCCTTATTGAGATTTATGTAAATCAATTTTTCAATTTTATTTTAATTCCCTAGGTAGTTTTTCTTTAAGTTGGGGTAAAAATTAGGAGAGCTATTATCAGCTTTTATAGGAAATTAATTTTAATTCTACCCGATAGTTCTAGTGCTATGGAACATATACTTAGATTTCTAGGGCAGTTTCATTTACCACTTGCTTTAATAATAAAGGAGTTTAATTGATATACTTGCAGTCCCATACTCTTTTTTAGTTTGTCTCTTGGTCATTTGACAATGACCATAATTGCTGTACATCTGGTCTTTGATGGCTCTTTGTCCCATCTATATCAATCAGCTATTTTGAGTGTTACTTTGTACATTAATTCATAACTGCAGCCACAGGGAGTTTATGATAAATTGTTCCAAAATTGAAAGTAGAGAATGTATTCCCTGGAATCTCCAAAATTATGAAATATGTATTGAAAATTGTTATTTCCATGATTTAAGCACTTTATTAATCACAGCTCTTGGTAGAGGGAGAGCATTGTAGTACAAAGAGAAATGTTTACAAAAAAGTTGAAATATTTGGGAAGGATTACCTTGAATTCTAATATCACTTGAAAAAAATATATTTCTATTTAACTTCCTTAATGTAAAAGCCATCTATTTTAATACGTTGCAGATATATGTTTCAGTAGTACAAGCATCTGAGCATAGCAGGATAATTACAGATATATTTCAGAGAACAGAATTGACGAAATTTTAGTCTAAAGAAGTTTATAATTGTTCTCCACTGTCAAAATTGGATAGTTAGCCGCATAAGACAGAAAATTTACTGTAATTTACAGGCCCGATGAGAATACTGGTCTTTATAAGATAAAGGAATATTCTTTCTTTATTTTGGTTCCTAATAATAGTTTAACTAAAGCCTAAACCTGTAACCTATATTATATCTTACTAGATTTTCATCATTACAGGATCAAGATACCAACTTGGGGCTGCTATTATGTTACCTTATTGTGAATTAGTTTACTCTTTTGAAAGTTTAAATAAGCTGTTTTCATTAAAATCTGCTCACTCATAATATCAGTGTCATTTAATATAAAAGATGTGAACATATTAAAATAATACTGAAGAATGAAAGCTAATGATAAATAATATTTTGTTTTAGCACTCACTAATAATGTAAGGTCTCCTTACACAGCATTCCTAATCACAGATGCAATAAAAATTTTGGATTCATGGGGGAAATGCAATATTTGTTACACTGTCATTCTGATAATGAGAAAAAAAAAACAAAAAAAAAGCTAGTTCATATTAATTTTTAGAGAACATAAAGCACCTAAGTAGCTATCATTCTCCATAACTGAATGATTTCACCCTTAGTGACACGAGAAGTAGTGACTGACTAAGGATTTAAACTCAGGACTACTACAAATCTTCCCCTATGACTTTCCCCAACTGTACTGCAAGCTATGATTTACCTTGACTTCATCATTAGAAAGGATAAGAAGGACCGTCAATGAGATTTTCTTGGAAAGACGGTGGATCAAATTTGGATTGTCGACACTGGTGACACAAAATGGAAAATTCTCAACTTTGATGTGTGTTACAAATACAAAATAGTAGCCAATCATTTTTGCAACTATGTCTACACTACTGTTGAATATGTAAATGAAAAAGTCAAAGGATAAACTTTCTTTGAAATACATCCTTTATTTCTACTTCAAAAGATGAATTTAGAATTCTAGATCCTGGATTAAACATTAAGATATAGCCTTGCTCCTGAAAAATAACAATCAAACTAATACAATCTATCTAGAGCTACTTCAAAAAGATTTAAACAGACTATTTTCCTTTGAAAGGCACACGTAAAAAACACTAATAATTATATTTCCATATGGATAATTACGCATAAAGATTTATATTCTTCTAAATATAACTTTATCAATTTAAAATAAAATATACTTCTGAAAAACTTTAAATTGCATCTATTATCAAATTATTGCCCTTTTAAATCCACAATGACCTAAATGCTTTGTCCTAATGATATATTACTGCTTGGCCCGATCGTGGCTTTAAATCATCTTTGATTTACTGTTAAGTATGTTTATGGCTATAGAATATTTGCTCTGAATAGTCAAATGACAGTAAAAAATTTAGAGACCTACTATGCTTTATCAAGGACAAAGTACTTCAGTTAAGCACTTGACTTTGGATTTATTAACAAGAAATAGTAAATCTTTTATTCTCCCGAAAGACGCAACACTCTCATTCTGCTCACATTTTAATCTCTTTGCTTTTAAAAAGATTTCATCTTCAAATGTGGCCTTTCTCTTTTCTTTCCAGACTTGACACCAAAAAATCAGATGAAGGAAAGGAGATGAGCAGTTTGTGTGTTTCTTGTTGGGTTGGGGGTGGGTGACAAGAGTAGAGGAGAGAAAGAATAAACAGATTTAAGCTAAACATAATTTATTTTTAATGTACAAGCTACTTTGTATGTGTGTGTATGTGACTACCTTAGTATTTTGAGCCTGAAGATTTTTCAAAATATCTTTTTTTTTAAGATTTTATTTTTTCCTTTTTCTCCCCAAAGGCCTCCAGTACCTAGTTGTATATCCTTCATTGTGGGTCCTTCTAGTTGTGGCATGTGGGACGCTGCCTCAGAGTGGTTTGATGAGCAGTGCCATGTCCGCGCCCAGGATTCGAATCAACGAAACACTGGGTCGCCTGCAGCGGAGGGCACGAACTTAACCACTCGGCCACGGGGCCAGCCCCTCAAAATATCTTTTTAAGAACAGAATTATTGGGCCAGCCCAGTGGTGCAGCGGTTAAGTGTGCACGTTCTCCTTTGGTGGCCTGGGGTTCACCGGTTCAGATCCCAGGTGCAGACATGGCACCACTTCGTAAGCCATGCTGTGACAGGCATCCCACGTACAAAGTAGAGGAAGATGGGCATGGCTGTTAGCTCAGGGCCAGTCTTCCTCACCAAAAAGAGGAGGCTTGGCAGCAGATGTTACCTCAGGGCTAATCTTCCTCAAAAAAGAAAAAAAAGAAAATTATTTCTGTGCCATTACGGGCCAATTGCTTCTGTTCTTTCTTTTCTGGGTGAAAGCTAAGAGAAATGGAAGCTTTTATAATTTTAATTTTTTTTTAAATATCAGTTGCACTTGCTTACATAAGCCATCTCCTTTGGCTCCCATACAGCATCAGATCCAGATTGTGAGAAAATTTCTTTGAAAAAATATAGAATTATGAGGCAGTATTAGGTATGACAGTGAATATTTATTTAGAGTGGGCGAAAAGGAATCATAAAGAATTACAAATTTTAAAATTAGCAAACTATCTTAAACATCACAACATGGAAAAAAGTAATTTTTTTTATCAATTAACTGATTGACACAGCTCCAAAAGGACCTTTCTCCTATCTTTTTATGGCTGCGTACTCTATGATCACGTCTTTACATGATAACATTAGTGGTTAAAGGGTATGTATTGCCAAATTTTGGAAAATTTCTGTTAAATTTCTTCTACACATGAGCAGTTATAAACATAATTATTGTTTGTAACACCAAAACTTTCTTCTTTATAAACACAGGGAATCTGATCAATTATATTTTCACATGATTATCATGAAAAAAATAAAAAATTATATGGTATATTTATGATTATATATATTGCATCACCCAGTTTATCTAGTATATCCCTGACAGGTAGAACTTCCAACTTGACTAGGTATTGATGAGAACCAAATCCTACACTTTTAATTTTATGTTTCTAGCTCTGTTTATTTTAAACTTTACTTTTCCTCTGCTTCCCATATACTTCTGGGGCCAGGCACCACCGGACAAGCTACTATATAAAAGATGGCCCTGCACCTTTGTGTCACAGTGATTGTTCACAGTAGGTGGAAGGAGTATTCCCGTAAAGCGTTCTGGTACTTGGACGGCCAGAATAATTTAAGCTCTACCTGGACTACATAAAACATATCCCACCCAACCTAAACTAAAAGTATTGTCAGTTCAAAGTCCTTTTAGTACGAGTCCACAAATGCTGGTGGCTATTCAAACACCACTGCACTTGAGGGAAAATGGGATGGAAGTTTTAGTAGTAACAGCCAACATCTTACTTTTTCCACTTTTTACAAAATTCTATGCTCAGACACACACATTGCAAGGGCTCCCCTAGGTTCTTAGGAAGGCATCTGCCAGTAGCGCCCCGTGTTAGTGAGCAGCTCTGTTTCATTAGCTTCGTGGTGAATCTGCCTCTGCACCCAGGATCACCCTGACATATCTGACTTCTCTTATATTTCTCTCCTAACAAATAAAGTAGAAAACAAACAAATAAAACCAAAAGCAAACATTATGAGAAAAGAGAAAATCTTCATGGCCAATCTTTTTGAAAGATAGAACTCTAATGTCTCATTTTCCAGTCCCTTCATGAATCCTTTTCTATCTAGCTTTCCAAACCTTTCTCTTCTCTCCATGATCATTCCTGTAAAATTCCTCTCAATATGATCATGAGTGATGGCCTACAATTTCAAAATCTAATGCGCAATATAATGCCTAGCCTATGTGACCTATATGGCATGTTGCGGACTCTCCCTTTCTTATAACATCATCCTGATTTTCTCCTATCTCTCTGGTCCTTTTTGGTACCTTCTACTATTCTCTCTTCCTCTGCCCTCCCTCTAAATGGTACAGTCTCCAGAGCCCAGTTTACTACATTCTCACTCTGTACTCTGCATAAATTTCTAGTGCATACTTCATTCAAAACCAGTCTACAATATGTATTTACATGAGGTTCAACTGAAAATCTACACCTGCACGTCTGATGAGCACTTCAAATCAGCCGGCTTAAAATTAAACTTTTTCCTTTTCATTATTGAATTTTTCAAACACGAAAAGATAGAGGATGGCACAGAACAGTGACCTACCCAATGCCCAATGCTAAGCTTTAGAGATAAATAAATAGTTCCATTCTCATTTTATCCATCCTCCACAAAGTTTTTATTTTATTATGTTTGATGTTAAATAAAATTCAAGGTTTTATGTCTCCTCATTTGTAAATACATCAGAATGCATCTCTAATAAATAATAGCTTTTTAGATAACATACGCAATAAAATTAATAATAAATCCTAAATAGAATTTAATACTGTCTATATTTAAATTTTCCTGATTGATTGTTTCAAAGAGCCCTTTTTAAAGCTGATTTGTTCAAATCAGGATCCAAATTCCACAAATAGCCTTTGATTATTGTGTCTCTGAAGTCTCAGTTGAATCCTGTTCTATCACCCTGTACTCCATCTTTCTTTGCTTGACATTGCTCTGATTACTTCTTTGTGGTGGTGGTTGACTTTTTCTATTAGTCTCAGTATGTCCTATAAACGGGTAATTAAATCTAAAGTCTTGATAAATTGTGGGGCCAAGTTTTTTATAGAAGAATACTTCATACATGATGCTGTATATTTACTGTCGCATCACATGATGAGGCATACAATATACAGGTGTCCCACTTTTAGTAATGCTGAGACATATTTACAGGTTCAGCTGACTTCAGGCTGAGACCACGCTTATGCAGTTCCCTATAAACATACACCTGATTACTACATCCACTGACGATGATCGCCTGCGCCTATTATTTTATTAAAGGTTGCAAAGTGGTGATTTTTCTAATTTTATTATGCCTTCCGCATACGCTGGAAATCATCTCTAAAAAGAAACTTTCTCTACATGAAAAGCTGTTCAAATAATAAATGCAGGATAAGGGCTTAATCTTTTAAGCATTAATCCTTTCTCTTTAATTATCTATTAAAATTAACTTCGCATCCTTCTCCTTACTTACACCTATATTTGGTTATGTAGCCCCTGAGTCACAGCTAAGAATGCATTCTGCAATTCTGCCTCTGCCTCACCCACATGTAACTGTAGCCAGATTTTATCTACCTCTAAAGCTTTTCACTGCTCTCTGCTTCCTCATTGCCAATGATTTAAGTAGATTCTAAGCACGGCTTATCATGGCCACAAAATCAGACTCTAGAACTCTGGCTTTGACTTGTAACTCACCCTCTTCACAACTGCTGAAGTGATGGTTCAAAGTGCAGAAGCTCTTATCATCACTAAATGGTTTAAAATCCTCAATCCTTCAACAGTTCCTCAATACCTTAAGGTAAAATCCAAGCAGAGCCTTTCATGATCCATCCCTGCTTTGTGCCAGCCTCAAATTCCTACAATTCCACAGTGAGCTTCCTAGGCTGCAGTTCCATTTAGCTATGTGTGGTGATCTGAACTTAGTCTGTTTTCATTTATCTTTGTACCTGCTAATTCTGGGCCTGGAATCTAGTCCCCTGTGTTTCTGATTTTCAAATCAATATTCATCCTTTCAGACTGAACTCAAAAGTCAACTATTCAATGAGATCTTCTCTCATCTTCCCAGACTGAGGCATTTTGATGTGTGTATTTGTTCCCTGATAGCCTGTAGGCAGACTCTGTGATTGTACCTCTTACGCTGCTGAATGATTTGTGCATGTCTCTCTCTCTCACTAGACAGTAAGTCCTTCAAAAGCAAGGACATTCTCATTATTGCTGAATCTTCACGGCCTAGGGCAGTCCTTTTGGTATATGATATGTACACAATGATGATGAACCATGATTGGTCCTGAGAAGCATATTATGCTTGTGTTCCTTTCCTGCCTACTAAACAGGTATCCCCTAGGCTGAGCTTGGGTTTCTGGTTTTCAGTCTCTTTACTCACAACCAATAAGGGCTCATCTACTCTGGACTTCCCACCTTTTATCCAGTTTCCTATCTTCCATTACCTGTAGTGTAACAGAATACCCTCACTCAGATATTCTACTAAGGCGGTTTCTCCGCTATTGGAAATAAGGCTATTGGCTGGAAGACTCCTAACCAACTGCACATACATTTTGCTTATTTCTAACTTATTTGTTCATATTGCCCTCCTCTATAAAGTATCCTTCCTACCTTCTGCAAGGTTTATTTTTTATAAGATTTTCTTTGGATGTTGACCAAGAAGCAAGGTTAGTAGAGCATGTTCAGAGGCTACCATAGGATGCTTGACTCTTCCTTCATTTTCAGTCTATGAGAGCTGAGTTTACAAGATTTTACCACAAACTTCTTTAGCTGGCTTTTCCCCCCAGATATGTATGCTTTGTCTTCTTAAAGAGACTATGAAGTTCTCAAGACTACATCAAACATCTGTCCCCTAATACACACTGAGATGCTGCTAAACATAATACATGTTTTAAAAGCCTATATGAATGAAAAAAAATACTGACCATCTAAATGAATGGATGTTACTTCTATAGTTCTAATTGTCCTGAAGGTTATTTTCAATGCTACATTCCATTTCTTAAATTGTCATTCTTCTTGGAAAAGGAAAATTTTAAATACTGGAACAAAGGATACTATCTTCAAACAATAATTCTTAAAATGACACAATTAAAATCCATAATTAATATACATATGCCCATAACCCAAGTAACAAGGGCTAATTAGTCAAGGTAAGCTTGCCCATGAGTTCATTTATTTTATTATCTTTTCTAGTTTATTGAACAGTTTCTTAATTGTCCAAAAGAGATCATGAACCACCCCAAGCTGTGTTTTAAGAGTAGTAATTTTGATGACGCCTTTTCATTATTTCCTTCCTTTGTCTCTCATGTCAACTAAACATAGAAAATTACTTCACCAATATCTACATATATTTTGCAAACAATAAAACTCAATATTCAAATTATGGGGAAAAACATCCTTTTGTTTTATCTTCAGCATACAAATATCACTACATAACTATTTACAATAAGATGCAGGCAAGGGAATAAGAACAGACCACTGCAATAAGCCCCCTGTACTGAAAAATCAGATCCATAACTATGTTGGTAGAAACCAATAATGCCATGTTCACATAAAATGGAAAAAAAATGTTTTTTGAATAATTTATTTATTTAGTGAAGGCTGAGGTTTCAGGTTGACTAGATAAACTTAAGTGTTATACACATATTTTCAACTACTCATGAAATATTAAAAGAAATGCACTTAAACCTAATCAAAATTTTTGTAGCTTTGTCATATGCTACTAACACACCCAGTTAGGAAAATTTTGAGACTTGAATTTTTTTGGTCTTACTTATTACCTTTTCCAGAGTGATCCTGATTTAGAATATTCTCTCCCTTGTAAATGTATTTGGAAATATTCATTTAATGCTTCAGCTATTTCAGTATCTCAGATGGCTACATTTCCCACTATAATTTGTAATACTGTATCTCCCTCTTCCTGCTACTGCTTCCTACATCGAGCTAAAAATTAATTTTGGATATGTCCAAACCCTTCTGTATATCACACATCTATTAGCATTTAATTATTGTTTTATTAATTAATAATTTAAAAATACCCACTGTGTGTAGATATTTATTAAATAGCCTTGATAACTACAAATTTACTTTCCAAATCTAATGAAAATCATTTTTTAAATTCTTTCCTTGCTCAATTCACTTTACCTGGTGTATTAATGTGATCAGAAGCATTTATAATTCATTATTCACATTGTAAGGGATTGTGAAAGCTTACTTCTCTCTCTCATTGTGTAAATGTATAGAAATCCCATTAGGAGTGACAGACTAACTACAAAGAGAGACGCACACCCCACTGCTTCATGCCATTCTTCAAAGCAGGTTCTTACAGATATTGTCTTTTTTTTTCACTCAGTCACGTCCCTATCCCTCCATATGAACAAATACTTACCTAGAAAAACCAGAAAGAATGCCAATTTTAAAAGGGAGATCTTGAAAGATGAAAGCATTTTATATTTATTTATATATATGCTGACATGCCCAGTTGGGCAAGTGCTTAATTTAGTTTAATGCTGGATTGACCTAACTTAAGGCTTGCATTTTAGAATTTAAAAACACAACCATTAAAATTTTTTGCTTTTTAATGTCCTCCTGCAGAAATAAAGAATAACATCAAGGGCTGTGTTGAAAGCACTGTAGGATGAATGCACTCTCATTATAACCCTGAGAATAATTAATGATATTTTTCTCTATTTCTCTTTTAATGCCTTCCTTCCTCCTTCCCTCCCTTCTCGTCTTCTTCCCTCCTTCTCTCCCTTCCATTCTTCCTCTCTCTCTTCCTTCCTTCTTATTCCTCAGCTTCCTGTAGCATCCACAAAGGATACCCTCAACTTTTAACTTGATCGGCTTCCTACTACCCATAGGGACTCTGCCTTCATTCACGCTATTGTAAATTTGAGTGTTCTTTTTGAAAACATTACCTCTATCCTTTGTCATCACTTAAAAGGTAAATACCTTAGAGCTCTTTAACTCCTCTTGTGTTTTCACCAGCATGGATACTGCCCTATAAATTTCTCTCTGTCCACCTCTAATGCGGCTCTTCTTTGCAAAGCTTTCCATTGTCAAATGTTGTTCTATGGTAAACAAATGTCCCTGCAGCTTCACTTTTGTGCCTTAAATAAAATCTAACTCAATCCAAAATTCTCAACTTCCTCTGCAGCTTTCTTCAGAAGAGGCTCCTTATTCTCATTCCTCTTTCATATTTCAGGGCCAGGAGGAAGAAGAAGCTTTCTTCTGATTCCCTAAAGCTGCTTCTAGATCATTTCTTTTCTATATTCAAGTAGAAATCCATGCTTCTTTGTTTCTCATGCTGTCTATCTGAACCTCTACTACAAGTACCTCCATGTTTGCCTACTTTCCTGATAGGTGTCTCTCAATAATTGAGGAATTATTACCAATCTCCTGATCTTTCTACTGCACGGTCAGCTATCATCCTAGGTCACTTCAGGGTACCTACGAATCATTCCCACAGTTCTTTAACCTCTTGTCCCCATGATTATATCCTGGAAGTTGTCATCACCCTGAATTAGTCTAACTCTGAGATCTTAAATTCAAATATCCTACTATACGAATATTATCTTTCTGTGTCTTTTACTTCCTTAAATACATCATAGCTAGTTTTTATCTCACAGATTCCACCAGTTCCTTTTCTCCTCCATTTCCCACCTTACGCTCACCTCCTTCAGTCTATCAGCTTCTACACTGTCCAACGTCTTTTGCTAATAAGCCTAGACAACATGTTTCATTATGCAACATACCCTCACATTATCACCTTATTATTTTGTACTCCTATTCTTTCACCCAAACCACAAGTATGACCTCTGAATCCACAATAAAACCAGCTTTCTCCATTCCTTTATCATGGTATATAAGTATCCATTTCGAAGATTATCATCATTTCAATTTATTGTCAAGTGTTGAGATGTGAGAAAATATTGGCTAGCTGTTGCTGGCTTTGAAGATAAAAGGAGGCCATAAGCCAAGGAATTCAAGCAGCTTTAGAAGCTAGTAAAGGGCAAAGAAATTAATTCAAGCTAGAGTCTAGAGCAGAAAGGAACGCAACCCTGCTGACACCTTCATTTTAGCTAGTAAGACACATGTCAGGCTTCTGACTTACAGAACTGTAAAGTAAAAAACTGTTTTTTTTAAGTCACTAAATTTATGGTAATTTGTTACAGTAGCAAAAGGAAACTAATAAACTCACTAACTTTTAACTTTGCCATGTCTAGGATTTACTTCCATTTTCCTCTGCAGGTGTTCCAAGTCTATACCTAACCTTTGATTGCCAAAAAAGACAATTTTGAGTGTTTCATTGAGAAGTCTGTGGTCATAAGGTATAGTAATTTTCCTTCTCTTACTCTATAAATTTATGTGAAAGAACATTCATCCTCACCAACATTTCTTCTTTTTGTAGTGAGGTCCCACTTTAAGCACATCTTACCCACCATCTATAGGACATTGCTCAAACTCCTCTCTTTGCTATGTTCTCTCCTCCTAGAATGGAAGACATTTGACACTATTAGAGGATAATATCATTCTTCCTCTGCCCCATAACCCAAAGCTACAGTTCCATCTCTTCCTGCCACTTCTTATTCAAATCTCTTGAAATTGTAGTCTCCTTTTCTTACTCCCATACTCTAAGCCTTTGTTGTCAGTCTCATCCTCGCCCACACCCCATACCTGTTGAATTTTTTAAAATCTTTTATTTTGGGGGGCAGTTTCAGGTTAACCCCAAAATTGAGAAGAAGGTATAAAGATTTCTCATATACCCTCTACCCCCACACATGCATAGCCTCCCCTATTATCAACATCACTAAGATGGTACATTTGTTACCAAGGATGACACTACAATTACACATCATAATCAGTCAAAGTCCACAGCTTATCTTAGGGTTCACTCTTGGTGTTGTACATTCAATGGGTCTGGACAAATGTGTAATGACATATATCCATTATTATCATATCATATAAAGTATTTTTACTACCCTAAAAATCTTTTATGCTCCACCTATTTTGCAGAGCAGAAGTTTTTGATTTTAATAAAGTCCAGCTCATCAATTATTTCTTTCATGGATCATGACTTGGGTATTGTATATAAAAAGGCATCACCATACCCAAGGCCATCCAGGTTTTCTCCTGTGTTATCTTCTAGGACTGTTATAGCTTGCATTTCACATTTATGTCTATGAGCCATTTTGAGTTAATTTTTGTGAAAGGTGTAACATCTATGTCATTTTTTTTGCATATGGATGTGTAGTTGTTTCAGCACCACTTGTTGAAGAGACAATCTTTGCTCCATTGTTTTGCTTTTGTTCTTTTGTCAAATATCAGTTGACTCTATTTATGGGGGCCTATTTCTAAACTCTCTATTCTGTACCATTGATCTATATGTCTGTTCTTTGCCAATACCACAACTGTCATGATTACACTATCTTTATAGTAAGTTATGAAGTCGGTTAGTGTCAGTCTTTCGACTTTATTCTTCTCCTTCAAGATTGTGTTGATTATTCTGGATAGCTTGCCCTTCCATATATACTTTAGAATCAATTTGTCAACATCCAAAAAATAACTTACTGAGATTTTGATTGGAATTGCATTGCATCTATAGATGAAGTTGGGGAGAACTGACATCTTGACAATATTGTGTCTTCCTATCCATGAACATAGAATATCTCTCCATTTATTTTTTTTTCTTTGATTTCCTTTACCTGAGTTTTGTAGGTTTACATATAGATCTTGCACATATTTTGTTAGATTTATACCTAAGTATTTTATTATGTGGGGTACTAATGGAAATGATATTATGTTTTTAATATCAAATTCTACGCATTACTTCCTGGTATATAAGAAAGCAGTTGGCTTTTGTATATCAACCTTGTATCCTGCAACCTTGCTATAATCATGTATTAGTTTCAGGAAATTTTTTTGTCCACTTTTTTCAACTTTCTACATAGACAGTCATATCATCTGTGAACAAAGACAGTTTTATGTCTTCCTTCCCAAACTGAATACCTTTTATTTCCTTTTAATGCCTTATGCATTAGTAAGGACTTCCAGTAAAATGTTGAAAAGGAGTGGTGAGAGGAGACATCCTTGCCTTGCACCTGATCTTAGTGGAAAGGCTTAGAGTTTCTTACCATTAGCTGTAGGGTTTTTTGCAGATGCTCTTTATCAAGTTGAAAAACTTTCACTCTATTCCTAGTTTACTGAAAGTTTTCATCATGAATGGATATTTGATTTTGTCAAATGCTTTTTTCCATTCATTGGTATAACCATGTGATTTATTTCTATGGTTTGTTGATGTGATGGGTTACATAGATTGATTTTCAAATGTTGAATCAGCCTTGCATACCTGAATAATCCTACTTGGTCAAAGTGTATAATTCTTTTTATACATTGTTGTATTCTATTTACTAATATTTTGTTAAGGATCTTTGCATCTATGTTTATAAAAGATATTGATCTGTAGTTTTCTTTTCTTTTTCTTGCTTTGGTATTAGGGTTATGCTAGCCTCATAGAATTAGTTAGGAAGCATTCCCTCTGCTTCTATCCTCTGAAACAGATTGTAGAGAACTGGTATAACTTCTTCTTCATATGCAGAATTTGGTAGAATTCATCAGTAAACCCATCCGGGCCTGGCACTTTCTGTTTTGGAAGGTGATTAATTATTGAGACAATTTCTTTAATAGATATAGGTCTATCTGATTGTCTATTTCTTCTTGAGTGAGTTTTGGTAGATTGTGTATTTCAAGGAATTTTTCCATTTTATCTAGGTTATCAAATTTATGGATATAGATTTTTTCATAGTATTCCCTTATTATCCTTTAAACATCCATGAGATCTGTATCAATATCTTCTCTTTCATTTCTGATATAGTAATTTCATAGTCTCTCTTTTTTTCTTAGTTATGATGGCTGGAGACTTAGAAATTTTATTGATCTTTTCACAGAATTAACTTTTGGTTTTGTTGACTTTCTCTCTTGAGTTTTTGCTTTCAATTTTATTAATTTCTCCCTTAATTCTTATTATTTCTTTTCTTCTGCTTACTTCAGATTTAATTTGCTCTTCTTCTTCCAGTTTTCTAAGATGAAATCTTAGAATATTGATTTTAGATCTTTCTTATTTTCTAATATATTCATTCAATGCTATAAATTCCCCTCTATGCACTGCTTTCTCAGGATCCCACAAATTTTGATAACTGTGTTTTCATTTTCATTAAGTTCAAAATATTTATAAGTTCTCCTGAGATTCTTTTATTTGACCTATGTCTTACTTGGAAGTGTGTTTTATTGTTGGTTTTTTGGTTTTAAATATTGGCACCTGAGCTAACATCTGTTAACAATCTTTTTTGTGTGATTTTTTCCTTCTTCTTCCCCCCAAAGCTCCCAGCACATGGTTGTATATTCTAGTTGTAGGTCCTTCTGGCTCTGCTGTAAGGGATACCACCTCAACATGCCTTGATGAGTGTTGCTAGGTCCATGACCACGATCCAAACTGGCAAAAGCCTGGGCTGCCAAAGTGGAGCACGTGAACTTAACCACTCAGCCAGAAGAGTGCTTTGTAATCTCCATATATTTTAGGACTTTTCAGTTTTCATCTTGTTATTGATTTCTAGCTAAATTCCATTGTGATCTGAGAGCAGGCATTGTATGATTTCTATTGTTTTAAAATTGTTAAGGTATTTTTCATGGCCCAGAATGTGCTCCAGCTTTAAGAGTGTTCCATATGGGCTCGAGAAAAATGTGTATTCTTCTGCTGTTGGATTAAGTAGTCTATAGACGTGAACTCTATCCATTTGATTGATGGTGTTGTTGAGTTCAACTGTCCTACCTAATTTTCTCCCTGCTGAATCTGTTTGTTTCTGAGACAGGGCTGTTGAAGTCTCCAACTCTAGTAGTGGATTCATCTAGTTCTCCTTGAAGTTTTATCAGTTTTTGTCTCACATAGTTGATGCTCTGTTGTAAGAAATATACATGTTAAAAATTGTTATGCCTTTATGGAGAATTGACCCCTTTATCATTACAAAATGCCCTTCTTTATTCCTGATCACTTTCCTTCCTTTGAAATCTTACATCTTTAAAATCAATACAGCTAATTTTGCTTTCTTTTGATTAGTGTTAGCGTGGTATACTTTTCTCCATCCATTTTCTTTTATTCTATGTTTATCTTTATATTTAAAGTGGATTTATTGTAGACCACTTATAGTTGGGTTCTGCTTTCTGATCCACTCTGACTATCTGTTTTTTAATTGGTGTATTTCAGCCTGACTCTTTATACCCAGCCCATCCCTGCATTCCACTACTTTCACCTGCCACCACAATGATCGTCAAAATTCTTCTCATTTCTCATGCACATTTCAGTGTTTATTTTAGAGTGTGACTGTGTTTAAACGACCATATTTTTGAAACTTTTAAAATCCCTTACTACTGACTCATGACTCTCCTTGATATAACCAGTCTATCGTCTCTTTCATGTGTCCCTCTTCCTGTTCATAAAACTCAAACATCATCTGTTTTATACTTTGAGAATATTCATTTTTTTTACTTTCCATCATACTCTTGTCCAGTCTCATGGTCTCATTTTTAACATTAATGCTGTTTTCTCCCTAGTTTTTATGATCTGCTTGGACTTTCCCCAGGAATTTTGCTCTCAAGTTTCAACTGCCTACTGGGAGTTACCTACACCTGAATGTGCCACAAGAAGTGAAACTGCAAATGGTAAAAAATAAATTTGAATATCTTCCCCCTAAACATCTTTCTACTCTTTATTCTTAATTTCAGATAACGGCACTTACATTTAACAAGCCAATCAATTCAGAAAGTTGTTTCCTTGTTTACTGTTTTACTCTGTGTCTAAGACACTCACACACACAAAAAAATCATTGTCTCAATGAGTTTTACCGTAAAAATATTCCTCTCATCCTACTCTTCTCTGTCTTTACAACACTCATCATTTACTCCCTCAAATTATCTTGCTGGACACCTGCAACCAACTACTAACTGGTCTCCCTAATTTCAGGCTTTTATTCTTTCAGATCTATCTTCCACCTAACCAACAGAGAGCATTAAAAAAGCAAACAATTGCCTATTTTTCCCCCTGCCTGAAATCTTCCAGTGGCTCTCCTCTGCTTAAAGGGACAGTCCAAAGGCACAGAGTTGAATATCTAATCACTAGTTTTTCCACTCTACCTGGTTTTCTAATAAACATTACCAACTTCCTACATCCAAAACTGAACTCCTGACCTTTCCCTGAAAATCAGTACTGTTTCTGGCTTTCCCTTCTCATTTCACAGAAATTCTTTCTTCCCAATTTCTCTGACGAAAAAACTTGGAGTTATTCTTCACTCTCTATTCTTGCTATGATCCTACATCCAATCCATGAAGAAATCCTTTGGACTCTACCTTCAAAGCATATAAATAAGTTGACTAATTCTCACCACATCCACTACCAACACATTTGCTTAAGCCACTATCAGCTCCTGCTCAGAATATATCAATAGCCTTATTAGGAGTGTTCCTACTTCCACTCTTGCTCCTTACATTCACTCATGTCTCAGCAGTTGGAACGACAGTTTTAAAACCTAAATCACACCTCAAACCTTGTCTTCTCTGCTTAAAAATCCTCTAATGGTTTCCTATGTCACTCAGAGCAAGAGTGAAAGTCCTTACAATGGCTTATAAACCCCTACATGATCTTGCTCTGAACTATCTATACTCCTCTCTTATTACTTTCTTCCTTATTCACTACAAGGGTGTCACCATTGACTTCCTACTGTTCCTTAAACCTGCCAGGCATAATTCAGCCTTAGAGTATCTGTGCTTTCTCTTCCCTGTGTCTGAAATGCTCAAATGTCTGCTTGGCTATCTCCTTCACCTTCTTCAGGATTTTGTTCATTTATCCCCTCCTCAGTGAAGCCCACTCTTTTGACCCTACATGATACTGCCACCAGCCCATCTCTATCTGCCACACAACTGATCATCTTCACCTTTGCCTACTTTTTTTTCCTACAACGTATTCATCACCTTCTAATATTATAAAATATAAACTCCATTAGAGCAGGGACCTTGATTTGTTTTGTTTACTACTATCTTCCAAACACCTAGAATAGTGCACAGCAAATAGCAGGTATTCAATAAATGAATTAATTTAATTAATGAATTAACACATCTTACAGAGTACTTCATGATCTGTTATCTGCCTCTCCACTCTCTATTCTCATTCTACAGGAAAACTAAACTCCTTCTGTTGTTTGCCATATACACTCAGATACGTATCTCACGCTGGTTCCCATGTTCACGTCTTTGTTTATAATGCCCCTCTGCAAGGAATTTCACTAACCAATACAATTCTTCACCTATATAACACTGATTTATCTTTCAGGATCAGCTCAAGTATCATCTCCTCCAGGAAGTTTTGCCTGAATTTGGATCTCTGGACAATGAGTACAGTGTTTGTCAAATAAGATGTATCCAATAAATGATTCTGTGTGAATAAATGAATCCTATGGCACAAAGATGAGCATAGTAATAGCAGTGAATCCTGAGCATTTTAATACCTCATTGATTTTGCAAATCCTTTTTGGCAACTTTTTGACACAATCAACACCTAGCTAATCTGAAATATATATCAGACCTTCTTTTATATTTTTTAGATTTTTGAATTTTTATATTTATGTTATGTAATAGAGCTTGTATAACATAGATAAATCATATATCAAAAATGATTCACTTCCTTCTAAAGCAACTATGGCCTTTCAATAGTGATTAAAGGTATAGTTTTGAAGAATATTTTTTTCTTTTCACATCTGCACTTTAATTCTTTGCAAATGACAAACTGATTATCTACTCTTGACCGAGAAAATACAGTTTTGTGATAACTGGAATTTATCGCTCTAAACATTAAACTCTTAAAAAACTTACTCTTTGAGAGAGTTTTTGTTCTAAAAAATGTTATACACTGCTCTGAAAAGAATAGATTGTTTTTTATTACTTGTGAACAGCAATTATTATATTGGCCCATGGCTCAGTAATTGTTCCTAGAATGCTCTCTTTGCTTTTATCTCAAACTTAGACACTTAACATATTTCTTTTTAGATTATCAGTGAGACTTATCTTAGCCTACTTTCAAGTTTGATTTCTAATATGCCATGAAATGCATCTGCAAATTTCTAAAATTGGTAGTCTGGATAAAAACAGTGAAGGAATGATGAGCTCTCCTTTGACAAGTTACATGTGATGACTAATTTTATGTATCAACTTGACTGCGCCATGGCTGCCCAGATATTTGGTTAAACTTTATTCTGGATGTGTCTGTGAGAGTGTGTCTGGATAAGATTTAACGTCTGAATCGGCAGACTGAGTAAAGCAGTCTCTCCAATATAGATGGGCCTCATTCAGTCTGTTGAAGCCCTGAATAGAACAAGAGGCTGAGTAAGAGAAGATTTACCCTCGCTGCCCGACAATATTTAAACTGGGACATCAGTCTTCTGCCTTCAGACTCGGACTAGGACTGAAACTTACACCACTGGCTCCCCTGGTTCCCAGGCCTTCGGACTCGGACTGGAAGCGCACCACTGGCTCTCCACGGTCTCCAGCTTACACACTGTACATGAGCTCTAGTTCACAATTAGTAGTAAGGGCTGTGCGTGTGTGATCTCTGTATTTGTTTATTTATTAGTCCCTTCCTTTATTGCACACAAGTTTGAGTTTTTTAGATAAATTATTTTTGCTACTTAAGTTCTTAGACCTTTGAAATACAGTTCCAAGTACTTCTAGGTAGAATAACGTTTAGATCTCTCAGCAGGTAACCACCTGAAGCTAAAATGGCATATATCATCTCATTTGCTTTTCACAATAACCCTTGGGCAGAATTACTTCCTTAGCAAAGTTACAAATTAGATGGCTTTTTTCCTTTGGTGCCTTTTAGGTAAATGCTTCTAGTGTTTGGGTTTGACTGTTTTTTTAAATTCATGTCATCCCAAGCTGACACTGATTTATATTTTACTATAAAATGAATTACAATAGCAATTAAATCAAACTAAACCAAGGTTAAATTTAATACATTTGTTTCAATACACATATCTTCCTTTCCCCATCCCAGACTTTGAACATCTTTTCTTCTACATCATACAGTCATGATTTGCCTTCAATTTTGGGTTCTGGCTTTCTGTTTCCATTGTATTGACCAATTACCTGCATCAGAAAACTTCATATGGTTTTAAGTAAATGTCATACTTTCCCCCAAAGGGCTTTTTATTTCAAATCTGATTTCTACTTGCAAAATAAAAGTTTACAATACCTTGTTTTATGGAATGGCAAAGCATAGCTGAATTTCAGAAAAAATGAAGGTAATTGAAAAGACTGCTTGTTGCATTCTAACAAATGACTACACTTTGAGGAAATAAGCTATTTCTTACAGGTCAATGCTTATGTATGTATGTATGTATTTAATTCTACTTATAGTAAAAAACATGTTTCCCCCTCCCCCAAGCCTCTGGCAACCACCATTCTACCTTCTGTTTCTGTAAATTTGACTACTTTAGATACCTCAGAAAGCGGAATTATATGGTATTTGTCTTTTTGTCTTTCTTGTTTTTAAACTTCCTTAAATTTTCATCAATAACCAGCTTCAGTGCTCAACCATCTGCACTGTCTTAAGGCTTTTCCTTATAAGGTATAGATCTGTGCACAGCAAATTGGGTCTTGATACAGATATAATCTGAGTTTTTACATCTTGACAGGGCCAGATATGAATTTACAGTATGCTAAGCCTATTTAGCTAACCTTTATCCTAACTTCTAACTTGAAGAATTATCAGGCAAAAAATCCATTGAAAACCCAAACGTGTTCTGAAAGAAGGAAAGGAGACAGAAAGAGAGGGGGAGGGAGGATGGGAGACAGAAGAGACACACATACACCACACACAATGGTGGGGATGGACGCTAATTATGAAGTTGTAGAACTGGAAGCATGGCTATGGGGAAATATTTATTATTTGGCTGTTTGATATAAATATTAAAAGATTATTTCTTAGTTCAATCAGAAAACATGACAGTTCTCTAGAAATCACTCTTAAAATCTTGATACTGCATCACAACAGATTTTTTGCCTATCTGAAAATGTTGTTCATCTCTGACACCCCTCAAAAGTACTTTTATATACAAAGTATATATATATATATATGTTATATATATATAACAGTACTTTTGTATATAAAGTGATTTATATACAGGGACACAAAATTTATACACAGGGACACAAAGTCCACATACTATCACTAAAGGATGCAAAACCAAGCAAGATTTATTTGGAATATTTCCATGAATGTATTCTCACATATTTCCAGAAACTTTTAAAAATCCAATATTCTAACTCTGGAAAACTTGTGGTAAAAACTATTATCTCATGTAGATGACTGATTACAGAGTCCTCTGGAAAACCCCAGGTACTACATTTGTGTTTCAAATGTTTATGACTGTTTTTTTTTTTCATGTATGTAACAAGTAAACAAAAGATAAGAAGCCAATACTCTTGAAAGATATTTACTATTCTTTGGTAAAACACACACACACACAAAAAAAAGTGAACAAAACGGTATTTAAAGTATAAAAAGCTTTCCAGAGTTTTCATTTACAAGGTATTGTGAGATCCTCAAAAGTATGGAGAGTTACCTTTCTTATTTGCCAGCTCTTAATAAATACGATGAAAGAAAATTTAAATAAATATCCTGAGTTATAAATGTGCACCTGAATGAATAAAGCAAATAAGCAAAAGGCTCAAACAAAATGGGAGACACTGATTTTTTTCCTGTAGTTTCACTTTAAATTTACCTTCAGGACTACATGCTCTCAGAGGAAGAGCCATCTTGCCAAGGGATTCCACTGGAGAATGAGCTTGAAAAGTGACTGAGCTACACAATGAATCTGTCTTTAGAAAAATGAGAAGATAAGTCAGCCTAAGCGGCATCCAGTAGGTGGCAAATGAGTCACTGTTATACAAACTAAAGACAAGACTATAAAAGGTGAAAAATATCTTGAATATATGTAACTATCCCAGCATGTTTATAATCTGAGTTCTTTTCATCCCCATGTACAAGTTCTTATTCCCCTCTCATGAATCTTGTTAGTCACATCCTTAAAATGAAAAAAGAGCTGTGATTCTATTTTTATGAATAGTAAGACCCTAAGAAAGAGAGTGCTTAGTGGCCACCTGATAAGGGAAGAAGAGCAGACAGTATTCCTAGGAAGGGTAGAAAAGAAGAAAGGGGAATGTAAGGAGCCAATGGGAGCTGAGAAGGGAATTATAACTACAGGAAGGCTGCACAGTCACAGACACAGGGCAATGCTCATCTCTTTGTCTGCTTCTACAGCATCTCCTCTTAAGGAGGAATATGGCTTTCTGCCACCATGATTGATGCACAGAATCACAGACATGTCATGGTATTAAGGAGCTTCATGACTACAAAGACATGCTGCTTTTAAGTTAGCTTTAACTGAGCTTAAATATAGAGCACAGCTGTCAAACTGCACAGGGCTCCCTTCCAATCGGATATCATTAAAATGATGTTTTGAACTGATTATAATTTGAAACGATAGGGATGCTCTTCCCAGAGAAGATGGGTCAACTCTGTGTCAAAGCTAAAAATCATTAGTTGCCTACTATGAAAAACGTTCTGTTTTAATGACCCCATAGAAACAAAGATGTTGGTTATTTTGAGCATTTGGTGAAGTAATTACTAAATATTCCCTAGAATTCTAAGAATTTTTATATAATAAAGAATATCTAATATTACAAGGAAGATAGAATAAACCAAAACGTCAAAAATCATAAGAAAACTGTATCTTACTATCAAATGAAATTTATCAAAACAAAGGTAATGACCGATCTTTCCCTTTAGGACCAGTTAGGTTGATTCTCTGTAGTATACTTTAAGCATTTCATCCACATCATTTTCAAATAAAATATTTGAGCTGTAAAGGCCAGAGTGATGAGAATTACAAGCCTTCTCTGACTTTTCTTTCTAAGTGCCTCTGAGAGAATCATGTTCTAGCATAAATATAATGTGCTGTGGTTTAAGGCAAAAGTTAGTGTTCTTGGTCTACGCTATTCTCTTATATAAGCCTGATGGAAAGTCAAGATTTTAAAAAAGCAAAAAATTTGATGACTAATATCAGAATAATTTCCCTTCATTAAAAGTCACAAAATGCAGACAACATCAATAAAAACAGGAAGAGTATTCTTTTTTTGCCTGTTAACCACAGAATGTACCCAAGCACATAGAACAATGCTTTATACATTGGAGGCACTCAATAAATACGTGCTGCATAAATAATAAGATTGTAAGAGCTGTACCATTTGTGTGATTCTGCCTCTACGATGCTCAAGTCATATATTAAGCAGAATAAATATGAAATATTCTCAACAATTAGCTGAAGGACTCCAAACTAATCATATAGAAGTAACCCATTATTAGTTTTATCATTGGACTTCTTGATGTTTTGGAACCCACTTTTATTAGAATTCTCAGGATCTGAGATGGTTCTCACCTGAAATCCAGCCTCTCTGTAATAAATTAATTAGTTAAGACGGCCAGACCTGTGGCCTAGTGGTTAAGTTTGGCACGCTCCACTGTCACAGCCCAGTTCGATTCCAGGGCATGGACCTAAACCACTGGTTGGTGGCCACATTTTGGCAGTGACTCACATACAAAACAGAGGAAGATTGGCACAGATGTTAGCTCAGGGTGAACCTTCGTCAGGAAAATAAAAAATTAATAAGTTAAAATGCTAATCCTAAAGGGTAAAGTTATAGTCATACAACATAACCTCTTCCATCCCTCTAATGCAAAACAACTCAATGTCTTTTATATTGTCTTTTTTAGTTGAAAATTTAATTGGAAATTGGATTATTTTAAGAAAAAAGGAGACTGGCACTACAGTCATTACAATTTTATTAGAGATTGATACTAATTTTATTTGAGTGTGAATTCTATATGGAAACAGGAATAAAAAATGTTGAACAGCACAACTTCGCCATAGCTCTCTAACTTTTCTTCATCCCTTGGTAGAATCAGTACTGAAATTATAAACTATAAGTAAATTATAAATTATAATGCGTGATTATACATAAATATATATAACATATAATAATATTGAATGTATTAACTGTGACCAAAAAATGACACCTATATTGCTCTCAGCTTGATATTTCTGCATATAGGGGGCATTTGTAGAGAATCAGCACTCTGAGCCACAGCTGGATGGAGACCTGAGATGAGGTAGTTGCAGACAGAGTAGGCAGAGGAAACACTTACACACACGCTGAACCACAACCTCTAATACCGCTGCTTACAAAGAAGAGAAGCAGACAGACCAACCTGGACCCTGGCTACAAACACAGGGTGATTGTGATCAAAGGAGTCTGTCAGGCTTTGTACTAAAAGGCAAAGATTCAAGCAGAGCTGGGTTTTACAAATAGCAGCAGCCACAGAGCAAGTACAGGTTTTAACAAGTGCATAATGTGAAAATGACCACCGGCTACTCTGTCCTTTTTGTCACTTAGTCTATGTGGATAGTGATTGTCACAGAGGAATCGTTTTTCACAGAAAGACCAAAGATGTTACTACAACCATTCTTCATTGGGAGAAGATGTGAGGTCAGCTATAACGTATCAGCTAGCTGTGGTGGTAATAGTAAATCTACATAAACTTGCCTGGGTACAGCAGTTAGATTTCCACAGCATATGAAAATAGCAGATTCTCGTTTTGTTTAATTGAAATGAGATGTAAAATATCTTAACATTGAATCATCTATATAAATTACCTAAGTTAGCACCTGGTACATAGAGGTACCAAATAATTGCTTGTTCCAACTGTTAATAATAAATCAAACTTTCATCTATCCCAAATGATCATGAACTAAATTGTTATGTCAAATTACAGTTACACATAAGGATTAAACATGAGAGAGTTAGAAAACAATAAAATGTGTGGAACACTAAAATAATCCTAGCTATGTGAAATTTAAACTCTAGTGGGTAAAGTAGTGTGTATCAGTTGGCCCATATAAGCAGCTTAGTAAGAAAACAGCAATTCTGTTTATGGAGTTTTGACTTCTAGTCTTCCCTCGAGAAGTGCCTGCCCATCACTGGTCTTTCTGTGTCCCACAGTTCTTAAGTTTTCATTCAAAGCGATCAAATGGAAAGAGAGCTTCCCCGAGTGTCATCTCTAAAGTTCTTATTGCTCAATTCTTCTTCAAAGTTCTGAAGAAATTAAGATCCAATTCCTTAATCCACATAAACTTCCTAATCAGAAGCCCACATAATACATTAAATTCACATAAAACACATGTTTTTTAAAATTCCCTCTATATGTCTTTATCATTCATTCATTCATTTATTCACCAACTGATTCAACAGATAAATATCTTTTGAATGCCTACTATGGTGTCAGACACAACTCAAGAAAGCAGGAACACAGCAGTGAGTGACAGCGGGCAGGATCCCCACCAGCAGGAGCTGAAAGTTTCCTAGGTGCAGCAGATGTTATTCAAATAATCATAAAAAATATAATTATATTGCAATAATGATAAGTGCTAGGAAAGAGTCTTACATTCTGCTATGACATTATCTGATAGAGGGAGCTGACTGAGGATACAGTAAAAAAAGGTTTCCTTGTGAAACTAATGACTGACCCAGAGGCAAAGAGGAAGAATTCTTTTTAAGCAGAGGTGGCCCTGGTGCAAAGACACTGAACAAGAGTATGCAATGCTCCAGGAACTCAAACTTTCTCTCATTAATATAGATAGAGTTCAAAATAAAGCAGAGCGTGGTGCAGAGCAGGGGCAGAAGCTTGACCAAAATGTTCCCTTCTCCAATCAACCTCCTTGTCCTGAACAATTTCATGATGCCAGAATTCTGTGATGACTGTATTCCTCTATATTGAATTATAATGTTACAGAGTCTGATGACCTTGGTAAGAAAGGGGCAAAGGCTAATTGGGAAAGAGTCAGCTTTTAGTGAGACACAAATATCATAGCAATTAGCATTAGGACAGATTTATATATACACATACACATCAATTTAGCAAGGTTGTCAATGCTGTGAAAATCCTAAAAGGCTCTGTTTACACTATTTGCTAAAGTTTGCTCTGGGAGTAATTCTATTTGTTAATCTTCTACTCTTGGTTTACAATATATTCACAGATCTGTGTCCAGTCGATGTTGTGGTTCAACCCAAAGTAGGTCAAAACTAGAATACAGTATACATCATAAAACATCAAAGCCAAATAAAACAAAAAGGAAACAGAGCAAGAACAATAACAAAATAATCACATGTTAATATTGCCAAGGTCAATCTTTATTGGTTTATACAATTCAAACTATTCTCATTCTGATTCCTAACAGGATATGATTTGCTAATTGAGTTGCAAACTAAAACAGTTATTAAGACAGGTTTTTGAAGGGACAGCAAATTAAGGCTTAGGCACCTAACTGATGAGGCAGACCTTTGAAAGGACAGTAAGGATGCTTTATTATCACATGTCGAATATGCCTCTACAAACCTAAGACCCCAAAGTAAATTGTTGACTTAAAGCATTTATTCAAGTTGATTGCTATTTAAGTTTGTATATTTTCTCCCTAAATGGTATTTGTTGAACATAAAGACAAACCATTCAACTCTTTTTCAGATTCTGTACTGTCCAGTGGAAATACAGAAAGCCTACAAACATATTAGGCTTCTTTTGTCTTAAAAAAAATATAGCATATACTCAAAAGAATTGAAAGCAGAACTCAAACAGATATTTTTACAACCATGTTCACAGAAGCATTATTCACAATAGCCAAAAGGTGGAAGCAACTCAAGTATCCACTGACAGATGAATGATAAAATGTGGTATACACAGACAATGAACTATTTTCCCACCTTAAAAATTCCGACACATGCTACAGCATGGATGAACCTTGCAAACATATGCTAAGTGAAATAATCCAGTCACAAAAAGATAAACACTGTATGACTCCACCTATAAAAAGTACTTAGAATAGTCAAGTTCAGACACAGAAAGTAGAATGGTGATTTGCAGCAGCTTGGGGAGGAGGGAGTGGGAAGTTATTGTTTAAAAGGTACAGAGTTTCAGTTTCAGAAGACAAAAAAATTCTAGAGATTGATGGTAGGGATGGTTGCACAAAAATTTAAATGTACTTATTAACACTCAACTGTCCACTTAAAAATGTTTAAAATAGTAACTTTTATGAGACATTTATTTTACCACAATTTTTAAAAATAAGTCTTCTTGACTCTCTAAGCTCTTCCAGCTCCAACCCGTTTTTTTCTTTATAGTAAATTTTCCAACGAGTTGCTTATTCTTACTATTTCCAAATTTATTCATCTCATTCTCTCTTGAACTACTCATTCAGATATTTAATCCTAACACTTTACTAAAACTTTTATTCTAAAGTTCATCAAGACTTCCACATTGCTGAATGTAATGATCACTTCTCAGTCTTCATCATACCTGATATATCACTTCATGGCTGCACATTCCAGTTTGCCTAGAAAAGTCCTGGCTTGTGTCTATTTTTCAGACGTAATTAATACTGCTTGCTTTCACTTTCAGAAGGGTACCAGATTGGATGATAAATCTTATTGTGAGCCAAACCACCACTATTTTATATAGTTGCTCACTTCCTACTCATTTAAACACTGCATTTGCTCAGCTTCCAAGACACCATACTCTCCTGGTTTTTGTTTAATTAACAGCATATTCTTTTGCCGGTTCCTCCTTATGCCTACAGTTTCTGAATTTTGGATGTTCCTGGGATTGTTTCTATCAACCCTTTGATGGTCTCACCTTGGCCTTTGACCAGAAAAACAGCTAAACTTTGATGACTCCCAAATTCATCATTCCAGCATGGACAGCTCTTCAATATTGTAGACTCATGTAGACAACTCTTCCCTGTTATTTACACTTGGATCTACAATGGATACTGAGAAGATCTAAATATGAGCTCCTCACACCCTGGGCACCTAGTCTTCTTCATTTCAGTAAATAGAAAAATTCATTCTTCTAGTTGATCAGGCCCCAAATCTTATGTTTTTATTTCTCTCATGCCCTTTGAAAATCGTCTATATCAGCAAATTCTGCAGATTCTAACATTAAAATATATCCATACTCCAACCATAGTTCCCAACATTCACTGTTTCCACCCTGGTTTGGGTCACCACCCTCGCTTCTTAGATTACTGTAGTAGGTGTTTTGCTTATTTCTGGCCCCCTCCCCCACTCTTGTGTGAGGCCGGTGCAGTCTCTTCTTAACATAGCAGCTGGAGGGGTCTTATTAAAGTATATATCATAATATGCCATTTCTATGCTCAAAACCTCGTATTTCCTTCCCAGTTTTTTCAGCAAAAAAGTCAAAATCTTCACAATAGCCGATATGGCTCTACAAACTCTGGTCTCTCTTTACTTCTTAGAACTCATGTCCACCTACTTCGTCTCTTCCTTTCTGATGCAGCCAGACTGGCCTTTTGCTGCCCTTAGAATATGCCAAGCATGCTGCTAACTCAGAGCTTCTGTGAATTCTGTGAATTTGCAATGACGCTCTCACCTCAATTCTCCTTTTCTATTTAATTTTTCTGTAACACTTATCACAATCTAACATACTATATATTTATTTCTTTATTTTGTATAAATCATCCCATTAGAATATAAGCTCATGGTTTCCATGAGAACAAGCATTCTCTTTGTTTTATTCATTAATATATCCTCATTGCCTCAGTGTACTTAGCAGACACTCCATGATAACTGCTCAATGAATGGAGGCTGAAGAATTGTAGGAATAAGAATAGTTAGTGACAATAGCTGTTTGTTAATTAAGATCCAGGGATGATTAATTTTTATTAAAAGCCTAGTTTTGCTAAGCACTGTACAGGAGATACAAAGAAGAAGAAGCAAGGGCCCCACCTTCATTGAATTTATATTCTACAGGAGATGCAGGCAAACTAACCATTACGTTTTTCCCCAAGTTTTCTCCATTATTAAATAGTATTATGATTTATACAGCTGATCATGTCAAAAATTTAGTAATTAGTCTTGGTTCCTCTTATATGTTGAACTCCACATATGACCCATCAGTTATCTCTATTTAATATACCTTCAAAAACATCCTGATTCTAACCACTTCTCATCACCTCCGCAGCTACTACCATGGTACAAATCACAATTATTTCAACTGAGGTCTCTTGTGGCCTCCTAACTACTCTCTCAGCTTAGACTCCTTCTACTTTCAAGCAGCCAGAACAATCTTTAAAACTTGACAATCTGTCATCCCCTAGTCAGTACCGTCCAAACTTCTACCATGATACTTGGAATGAAATCCAACCTCCTTTCTCAGGCCGACAATACCCATTTCCCTGAGTATCATCTTTTACAACTTTTCTCTCCTCTCCTCTTTGGGCACCCTGGTCGTCGTGCAGTCCCTGCAACATGGTAGACTCATTCCTCCCTTGTCTTTTATGCTCACTTGTCCTCAGCCTCTTCCCTCAGACCTCCACTCCTTCACATTACGCAGATCTCAACTGAATGCCACTTCCTCAGTGAGGGCCTGAAAGACCTCCCTTCCTATAATCTCCCTCAGTTCTATCAGACTTCAGACTGTACCATTCCTTGATTACTTCATAGAACTTACCACTACATAAAATTAGATTATTTGTTCTTTTATCCCCCTCTAGAATGTAAACTTCACGTCAAGGACTTCATGTATTTACTGCCATAGCCTGAGAAATAGAATAGGGAGCAGTGGGGAGAAGGTACTCAATAAATATTTGTGAATTTAATAAATGAATGAAATGCAATGTGTGCTTTAATAGAAGCATTTATTCAATAAGTGTTATTGAAAACCTACTATGTATGAAGCACTTTTTCAGAGACTGTGTTTACAAAAAGAATAAAACATAACGCTGTCCTTAGGAAAAGCATAGTCTATTCTGAGTGTCAGGCATATAAGGAACTGCCAATAAAATATAATGCCATAATAAAAAAGTTTAAAATGCTATTAAAAATGAATAAAAGGGGATATTTCTGCCTGAGACAGTTAGGAATGATTTACAAGAGAAGTGGACTTTTGTGTTGTGCTTTGAAAGAACTTACAATGCAGGAAAGCCAGGGAAAGGTATTCTACACATTTGTAGCCAGAGAGCAAAGCAAGAAGAAAACAACAGAAACGTATTATTGCATGCAGGTAAGGGATGCAGTGACTGCTATTAATGTAATCAGAGAATACCATTTTGAAGCTGTAATGGACTCTAACATTCAATAAGAATCAGCAATCACCATAGTCATGACAATTTTTTTCAATATAATTAACTGACAATAATGTTTCTTCTGATTAATTTGTTCATGCAAATGACATACATGAAGGTCTGTTTACTTTAAGAAAATAGCTTCCCTCTTTCATATTTCTTTAATTAAAATTTTACTTAACACAATCTGCTCTGAACATCCATGACACTGTTTGAATGGTCACACGGAAATTATGCCACAAATTCACTTATAGTCCTGTCCAGAGATTTAACGTTCTAGTCTCCAAATTCCGACACAAAAGCATAACTCCCTTTTTACAGAATCCTTTAGAATCCCACCACCACTTTTTGGCATCAAGATGAAAGAAGAATCATCATTCTAGTCTATTTGTATTTTCATTTAATATTGATTCAAATATCTTTACTGCTCAATATAATTAATGCCAGTTTCTAGAATTCCACACCTTTGACATATAAAAAAGTATTACAGGGGCCAGCCCCATGGCATAGTGGTTAAGTTCGGCACACTCTGCTTCAGCATCCCAGGTTTGCGAGTTCAGATCCTGGGCATGGACCTACACTACTATCAGTCATGCTGTGGTGGTGACCCAAATATAAATTGGAGGAAGACTGGCACAGATTTTAGCTCAGGGCAAATCTTTCTTCAGCAAAAAGAAGAAGAAGATTGGCAACAGATGTTAGCTCAGGGCTAATCCTCCCTAGTAAAAAAAAGAAAGAAGAGAGAGAGGTTTCAGGAGATACTTATAACATTTTTAACTTACTGACCCTCTTCCTCTGTGAACAATACTCATTTAGAAGTATGTATCAATATAAAACTCCACTGAAGATTAAAGATATGCATTGGACTAGAGTATATTTTCAGCTAATATTTAGAGAGTGACTACTAGGTACTCCTCTCCTCTCTTTCATTATTATTATTATCAGCAGCAGCATTATTATCAGTTTTACTCATATAATCACTATTCTGGCATAAAATAAGAACGATTTTACTCCCTTTACTTTCTAATATAAATATCCACATTAAAAAAAAGAATCCTGAATATAATTGGCTCCTGTATATGCACCTACATTTTTGCTATCCCAAAATAAAATTCTTAGTTTTTTTCCCATGTTGATGACAAAATAATTTCCAGCCAAAAGAAGAAAGAAAAGGTACAGGTTTAATGAACACTTGGATGCCAGTCAGCATGATTATGTCAAGAAAATCTGTTTTCTCAAAAGGTTTTCTCAAAGCACTTGCCAGATATTCATGATCTACCACTAACCATATCAGGAATAGTTGTGCCTTTCAAGTTAGAGAGGCTAAGCTTTTTAGAGATGAAAATTGTTTCAACAATCCTCATGGTAACCACTAAACAAAAAAATCAGAGGAAAGCTACAATTCCCAAAAAGAGAGAAACCTGAGAAATCCCTCTCAGAAAACAAACAAAATGAAATGGCAGTCAGAAACACAAAGGAAGAGAAACAGTGGAAACATAAAACAACCAGAAAACAAGAGGTAAAATGGGAGCATTAAGCCACCATGTAACAATAATCTCTCTAACTGTACATGGACTGAACTCTCCAATCAAAAGACATAGACTAGCTGGATGGATTAAAAAACAAGACCCAACAACATGCTGCCTCCAGGAAACGCACCTCAGCTACAAAGACAAACATAGGCTTAGAGTGAAGGGATGGAGGACAATACTGCAAGCTAATGGCCAACAAAAGAAAGCAGGTGTTGCCATACTTTTATCAGACAAAGCTGACTTCAAGTTAAAAAAGACAATGCGACACAAATGGGCAGTATTTAATGATAAAAGGGACATTCCACCAAGAGGACATAATACTTATTAATATGTATGCACCTAACACAGGGGCACCAAAGTACATAAAGCAATTATTAACACACCTAAAGGGAGAGATTAACAGCAACACAATAACAGTATGGGACCTCAACACCCCACTTACTTCAATGGACATATCATCCAGACAAAATGTCAGTAAGGAAATAGTAGAGTTAAATGAAACACTTGACCAGGTGGACTTAATAGACATATATAGAGCATTCCATCCAAAAACAGCAGAATATACATTCTTCTCAAGTACCTATGGAACATTCTCAAAGATAGATCAAATGTTGGGTAAGAAGGCAAGCCTCAATAAATTCAAGAAGATTGAAATCATCCAACCGTCTTTTCAGACCACAATACCATGAAGCTAGAAGTCAACCACAAGAACAAAACTGGGCAAGTCAGAAATACGTGGAGATTAAACAACACACTATTGAAAAACCATTGGATCATTGAAGAAACCAAAGAGGAAATTAAAAAATAACTGGAGACAAATGAAATTGAAAATATAACATACCAATTCTTATGGGATGCAGCAAAGCAGTCATAAGATGGAAATTCATAGCAATTCAGGTCCACCTCAACAAGCAAGAAAAATCTCAAACAAGTAATCCTAAAATGCACCTGACAGAGCTAGAAAAAGAATAACAGACAAAGACCAAAGTCAGCAGAAGAAGGGAAATACTAAAGATCAGTGCAGAAGTAAATGAAATAGAGACTGAAAAAACAATAAAAAGGATCAATAAAAATAAGAGCTGGTTCTTTGAGAAGATAAACAAAATTGACAAACCCTTAGTCAGACTCACCAAGAAAAAAAGAGATAAGTCTCAAATAAATAAAATTAGAAATGAAAGAGGAGAAATTACAACAGATACTGCAGAAATGCAAAGGATTATAAGACAATACTATGAAAAACTATATGCCCACTACTTTGATAAACTACAAGAAATGGATAAATTCCTAAACTCATATGACCTCCCAAAACTGAATCAAGAAGAAACAGAGAATGTGAGCACACCAATCACAAGTACAGAGATTGAAACTGTAATCAAAAACCTCTCAAAAAACAAAAGTCCAGGACCAGATGGCTTCTCTGGAGGATTCTACCAAACATTCAAAGAAGATTTAGTACCTATTCTCAAACTATTCTGAAAAATTAAAAAAGGTGGAACACTTCCTAACACATTCTATGAGTCCAACAATACCCTGATACCAAAACCAAACAAGGAAAACACGAAGAAAGAAAACTACAGGTCAATATCATTGATGAACTTAGATGCAAAAATCTTCAAAAAAATGGCAAACCAAACACAGCAATAAATTAAAAGAATCGTACACCACGATCAAGTATGATTCATGCCCGAGACGCAGAATTGTTCAACATCCACAAATCAATCAATGTGATACACCACATTAACAAAGTGAGGAATAAAAATCACATCATCATCTCAATGGATGCAGACAAAGCATTTGATGACATCCAACATCCACTTACGATAATGATAAAAACTCTCAATAAAATGGTTATTGAAGGAAAGTACCTCAACACAATAAAGGTCATATATGACAAACCCACAGTCAACATCACACTTAATGGTGAAAAACTGAAAGCCATCCTTCTGAGAACAGGAACAAGACAAGAGTGCCCACTCTCACCACTCCTATTCAACATACTACAAGAGGTATTGGCCAGAGAAATCAGGCAAGAAAAAGAAATAAAAGGAATCCAAATTGGAAAGGAAGAAGTGAAGCTTCCTCTATTTGCAGATGATATGACTCTATATATAGAAAACCCTAAAGAATCCACCAGAAAACTACTAGAAACAATTAACAACTACAGCAAATTTGCAAGATGCAAAATAAAGTTAAAAATATCAGTTGCATTCCTATACACTAACAATGAACTAGCAGAAAAAGAAATCAAGAATACAATCTCATTTACAATTGCCACCAAAAGAAAAAAATAACTAGGAATAAACTTAGCCAAAGAGCTCAAAGACCTGTACACTGAAAACTGTAAGTTATTACTGAAAGAAATTGAGGAAGACATAAAGAAATGGAAAGATAGTGCATGTTCATGGGTCAGAAGAATAAACATAGTCAAAATGTCTATGCTACCTAGAGCAATATACAGATTCAATGCAATCCCAATCATAATCCCAATGACATTCTTCACAGAAATAGAACAAAGAATCCAAAAATGTATATGGAACAACAAAAGACCCTGAATAGCCAAAGCAATCCTGAGAAAAAAGAGCAAAGCCAGAGGCATCACAATCCCTGACTTCAAAACATACTACAAAGCTATAGTAATCAAAACAGCATGGTACTGGCACAAAAACAGACAAACAGATCAATGGATCAGAATTGAAAGCCCAGAAATAAAACCACACATCTACGGACAGTTAATCTTCGAGAATGGAGCCAAGAACATATAATGGAAAAAGGAAAGTCTCTTCAATAAATGATGCTGGGAAAACTGGACAGCCACATGCAAAAGATGAAAGTAGACCATTATCTTGCACCGTACACAAAAGTTAACTCAAAATGGATTAAAGATTTCAATGTAAGAACTGAAACCATAAAAGTCCTAGAAGAGAATACAGGCAGTACACTCCTTGACATTGGTCTTAGCCACATCTTTTCAAATACCATGTCTACTCAGGTAAGGGAAACAAAAGAAAAAGTTAACAAATGGCACTACATCAGACTAAAAAGCTTCTACAAAGCAAAGGAAACCATCAACATAATGGAAAGACAACCCACCAACTGGGAGAAAATATTTGCAAATCATTTACCAGACAAGGGGTTGATATCCAAACTATATAAAGAACTCACACAACTCAACAACCACCACCAAAAAACCAAGCAACCAGATCAAAAAATGGGCAGAGGACATGAACAGACATTTTTCAAAGGAAGATATACAGATAGCCAACAGGCACATGAAAAGGTGCTCAACATCACTAATCAGTAGGGAAAGGCAAATCAAAACTACAATGAGATATCATCTTACACCAGTCAGAATGGCTGTAATTACCAAGACCAAAAACAGTAAATGCTGGAGAGGATGTCGGGAAAAGTGAACACTCTCACATTGCTGGTGGGAATGCAAACTGGTGCAGCCACTATGGAAAACAGTATGGAGATTCCTCAAAAAATTAAAAATAAAAATACCATATGACCCAGGTATCCCACTACCAGGTATCTACCCAAACAACTTGAAATCGACAATCCAAAATAACATATGTACCCCTATGTTCATTGCAGCTATATTCACAATAGCCATGACATGGAAACAAGCCAAGTGCTCACTGACTGATGATTGGATAAAGAAGATGTGGTATATATATTCAATTGAATACTACTCAGTCATAAAAATAGACAAAATCATCCCATTTGCAACAACATGGATGGACCTGAAGAGTATTATGCAAAGCGAAATAAGCCAGACTGAGAAAGACAAACACTACATGATTTCACTTATATGTAGAATATAAACAAACACACAGACAAAGAAAATAGTTCAGTGGTTACCAGGGGAAGGTGGCTGAGAAGTGGGCATAGGGGGTGAAGGGAAACACTTATGTGGTGACAGACAAGAAATAATATACAACTGAAATTTCACAATGATGTACACTATTATGAATTTCAATTAAAAAAATTGTCGCAACAACTGCTCCAAAAATATAAGAAAGAAAAATTCTGCCTATCAACTTCCTCTGACATGGGATAATTATGTTATTTAACAGGTTTAGGAAAGCAAAATACACGCAGACCATTCTCTTCTGGGGCCAATCTCAACATATTCCCCGCAGAGTCTATCTTTTCTTTCTTTTTCTACACACTCTCTGCTCACCCCCACCACCCTGAATCCTAAATCCTTAACTAGCACACAGTCCTGAATCTCTCCATCACACGGAGGCCCGTAGGAATTTAGTTTCTCTTCCATTCTGCTATCTTTTCTCTTAAAAACTCATTTCACAGAATGGATCTTTGACAATCACTCAAGTGCACACCTCTATGATTTTGCTACATTTTTTTCATATGCAAAGAATATCCTTTTCTCCTCTATTCTGGATATCCAAGTTTTACCCATTTATCACAATTATTATTCAAATTTCTATAAAAATCCTTTATCAACACAGCATTCTGATGTGATTTTCCTTCTTTTGAAGTCATATTGCAATTATGGTCTGCTTAATATAGTTGACAATTATCACGTACTACACATTTCTGGTCCTGAACTGATATATAAATCTTATTGATATCTTCACACTTTTATTTCTCATCTCTTCAACTAGACTATTAATGGCTTGAGATCAGGGAAAATGGTTCACACTTCGTGAACTTCTACAGTTTGTAGCTCAATACCTTGTACCTTACTGAGCTCAATAAATATTCATAATTGTTACGTAGTACAGCTGTTAGAGAACATTGGACATTTTATTGAGTACTTAAAATTTCCTTACAGGTTTATCCTATTTTTATAATGTAGGAAAAATAATTCTTATTATTAACTCAGAGTTATAAGTCTCACAAGAAAAGTAAAAATATACAAAGCTATGAATGTTCAAAGGAAAGAAAATCATGCTGCTCTGGGATTGGGCATCAGACAGTTTCCTGGAGGGGTGGGCACTTAAGCAGAGCATCAGAAAGTGGACTGGATTGAGAAATAACAGGTATAATGGTGTGAGAAATAAGCTTGTGATATATTATCAGATACTTCAAAGAAGATTAAGAATTCTTTTAAAGAAGTGTCATAAAAACTGGTAATGAGATCAAGGGATTTAGATGTGACCATAAATTCTAACCTAACAGAATATTTGGTTGTGTCTCTCTTTGAGATGCGGTAGATTAATCTGATGTAAATTAAATTTCCAGGGCCAAATGTTATAATGTTAATTGTTAAATCATTTACTTCTAGAATGACCTTAGTAAACTTACTTTGCAGAGATTCAGAAAGCAGAAACAAATTCTACCTTATTTAAAATGGCAATCTATGAAATTCAAGTGGAAATGTTTTTAAGAATTTAGTATGTGCTAACTATGGTGAAAATAGGAGGTATTACCACTTTATTGTCACATTCTTAGCTGCTAGATAGCATGTACATAATTAGTACAAAGACTTCTGGGTATCTAGATGACTAAGTGTTTAAATAAGACTCTGATCAAGGTATCCACATTTCAAGAGACTCATTTTAAAACCAAGTGTAATGAGAAGACTCACTTCTTCACCTTTGCTTTTGAAAATCATATGGCATAAGATCACTGCTGGCACCTGCAAAATAATAATATCATTTCTGCTTAATGAAGTTCCAAGAACTCCCATGGATAACACATATCTTTGCATCAAAAATTAATTCACCCTTAAAAACACTTATATGATAACCATACCTTCGATGTTGCAGACCTGCCTTCTTACTTAAAATATTTCTTTCTAATGTATCAAGTAGGTACATGTGTGTATCATATATTTAGTAAGACTATGCAGAATCATCAAACTAAACTTATTTTGTGTTAACTCCTTTTTATATTTATTCATTTGATTTTCATGTGGCAATATCTTCACCTAGGGTAGAAAACATCTGCAGAAAATCTTCAAGAAAATTTGCCTTTTAAGTTCTAATAATTGTGGGATGTTGGATATTAGGGTTAATAAATCATTTTTAATAAAGCTTTTAGCTTAAATGTAATTTCTAAACTAATGTAAGCACACAAGGTGATTCTTTCTAACATTAATTGAATTTATAAGGTAAAAATGGAAATTTCCTTAACCGTAATAGAAAATATATTTTTAGAATATTTTAAATGCTTGCTCACTTCGTGTTAACAGTATGATCATTTAGTTCTTAACTAAATTAGTTTTATTAAAAAGAAACACTGACTACCTAATTTATAATTTGTCCAAAAGCCAGTTTCCAAAGGAATTATTTTTTAAAAAGTTACATATATATTAATAAGCCATTCTGCTTGGAAGTCATATAAAGGAGACAAAAAAAAAAAAACTGTACCATGATCCAAGGATAAAAATAAAATCCATGCGAAGATTCTACGCTGACATCTAGAAACAAAATCATCATAATGCTGCATATGTCTTCTGATTATTTTTGTCTTCACTGTCATATTAATCACACTCTCAAATATATGTAAGCAATCACTTATTGCTTAGGGTAAAACTTCAAAAATGTAGCAAAGAGAAATTTTAAACAATGATAAAGTATGGACCCATGACAGTTCCACTAGGACTAGTTATTGGACCCCAACCTAGTAGACTCGGATTTGCAGAGCTGGGCAAGAGAAGATCACAAACACTGGGTGAGAGTGAGGCTGCTGGCACTGAAGCTTGAAATGACACACACCATAGGGAAGGTCCTAGGGAGATTGCAGGATTTGGGTACTAGAGGGAGAAGGCATGGTGAGCTGGTGCTTGTGTGATGCTGTCTTTGTACCTTGTAATCATTTCTCTTGTGGAACACTGTGAAGCTGGAACACCCCCTAGTCCACATGGTCACCGCTGCCCACATGCCTCCTGTGCCTCTCACCCTGTTTCATGAGCACATCGAAAGCAGGATCCTTGCCTTATTTATACTTCATCTCATAAACCAGCTTCATACAGAGCCTAGAGCATATTTGAAGTGTTGAACAAATGTAGAATTGAATTGCTGGTAGAATGAGTCCACTGGCACCACCTACCACTTCCTGGAAACCAGCATTCACTTCACTTCTTGCCACTCAATAGTTGGCTACCCTGAGTTGTATTATCGACTCCTATTATTAAAAAAGGAAATTACTGTCAATTAAAATATAGCTCTGAAAATAAATCACTGGGAATTCCTAAATGCATTCCTGCTGTCCTTCCCTCCCAAATCTAACTCAATTAACCAGCACTCTTCCTGAGAGAAGAATTTTCTGGAACTGGCAAACTGGACTGGCGCATCAGAGATAGCCCTACCCTACTACTGGCATTCATCAAAGTAGTATGTAACTCTTTGCCATGATGAAAGAATGAGGACCAGAGCTGGAAAGATGAGGGACATGGAAGAGAATATGAATGAGTCCTAGAAAAGAAAGGGAGTTTGGTGGACATGAGTAATACTGGGAGGCCCTGATGATTTAAAAAGAATACTCAATTAAGATTCACCCAAAAGATCTGGTGGTTTCAATGGCCCCAAAGGAGGTGCAAAACCAGGTGTTGGTCATTGTTTTCCATAGTCCTGAGGCAAGGAGAGTCTATCTTTGTGGTTGAAAAAAACAGGAAGCAGACGAGATTCCTCCTCGTTTCCTGAAGAGGAAAGAGATTTTGTGTCAGCTGGTACCCCTCCAGAGCCAGAAACACTTGCCTACCAATTTCAGGGTTTAGCTTCTAAAAGCACCCCAATAACCAGACTAGATTCCGAGAAGGCAAAGTAAAGGCAGTAAAGAGAAATAATCAATAAAACACACAAAGAAGATTAGGTCCAAATGAAACAGAGTTGCTAGAGAAGTAAGATGACACTGAATAAAAAATAAGAGAATTCAAAGAGATTTAAGTCTGTTTAAACAGAAGACTTTTTATTTAATCTCCAAAGGAATGTACATAAAAATTGTTTTTTAAAAAAATCCAACTTTAGTATCACTATTGGGGAAAGAATTATCACTTGACATCCTAATGATTGTACTAGAGGATCAAGAGGAAGAAATATCTTAAAATACAGAACAAAGCACAAAAGTAGAAATTATGAAGGAAAGGATAAGAGAATTGGAAAACAATGTTGACTTTAAAAACCTTGTGCTGGAAAAGGATCACTAAGTTCCCGGATAAAGGTTGTTAAAAGAAGAAACAAAGGTAAGCAAATCCTAGTAAAATGCCTGAAATTTACAGAAGGTCTGAAGGAATATGTTTGTACATTTACAGAACTGATCCAATCGGTATCACTTGCACATCAATGGGATTCCACTTCCCTGTTAATCCGCACAATACTCTCAGACGTGTTTTAACTTTGTGCCTGACAGATTCACAATTTAAACAGCTTTCAATTTTGTCGTGTTTTATTTACATATCCCTCATCTATCTACTAAGTGGTTAATTTTTAAATCAATTAAACCCATTAGATCAATTCTTTTTTTTAAAAAGAACCATTCAGGGAATTATTTTGAAAAGGAAATAATCTTCTAATATTAATCATCTTATTCTTTTCATCTATTTAGCAAATATCTCTTTTGCACAATGAGTTTTGTTATATTTGTTATTTAAGCATAACTGGAACATACAGATGCCCTTAATGCCCCAGATTCATTTTCTCTAATAAAGTGGTGCTTTCTTCTAAACAGCTTCCTGAAATTCACTCTATTTTGCAATCAATCATGCACTGACTTTGGATCCATTAAATAATGTTAGTTCTTTATTTTTAAATCATATTATCCTCCTTATACTACTTCATAAGACTACTTAAAGCAAAAATAACTAAAACATTCATGAAATGTGGGATTCCTTCCTCCTGCTCTCTTCATTCTTACCTACAATCACTCTCTCGCCCAACTCCCTCTTCTTACTGCTTTCCTTCATGTAATATGGATATCATTTTATTGTGAGCCATAAAATACTTACTTTCTTTTAGTCCAGCTTTTTATTCTGATTGAGCTCATGATATCCTGAATTCTTTTTCAATTTAAGTATGCAGTAAATGTTGTTTTGCAGTTGTATTTATTACTTATATATGCAAAATCTAGGAAGTGAATTTTAAAAAGCAAGGAGAAATTTTCATTTCCTGAAATAAAACACAAACATATACCATAATCCTTTTTCATTAAAAAAAATCTTTTAATGTGTTAAAATTTAGACGCCACCATAAAGGCGACAGGTACTTAAATTTTGCAAGCAGTGAAACAGAAGTTAATAGAGAGTTTAAATATGCATCAGAACAAAAGCTGGAAACAAGGGTTGTGAAAGGAAGTAATCATGAAGATGAGCGAGAGAGGGAAAGGTTAAAAAGAGCAAATATTTGTAACTCTCTGGTTTTTGAAACGCTTTTAGCATTTGTGTTCTGAGAAAATTCTCAGTTTGATTTTAAGACGTCTTACAATAAAAATCTTAATTCAAAAAACCTTCTTAAGTAATTCTCTAAAAGATCTTCCAATCCAAACTATGAAGACATAATTTAGAAAAAAGCTGTAGGCTAATCTATGACCATTTATAATTTCCCTATATTTTTTTATTTTTAAAATAGTAGCACTTTCAGGTAGTTAAGGCTGGTGTTGAACAACATCTAGCTTTTTGTTTCATAGACCTTCTTTCAGATTTCTCCAACCTGGTTAAACTAAATAGGATACACACAGATGGTAAAACCTTATGCTATCCTACTCTGAAAGGATTAGCTTCATTAAAATGAAAATTAGCTTCCACCTGCTAAATATGTTTTGGCACCTACTAAGTGGCATTACCAAGGAAGAATCACAAAGCCTTTTTTTCAAGCCTTCAAAGAAGGCTGGAATTATCTTGAAGCATTAAAGTGGACTACCAAGACTCAAAGAAATTACGTTTGTTCCCTAGAAAAACATTATCCTATCCACTTTCTTCCCCCTCAAGGTCTAAAAAGGGATTTATAACTTCCTTATATGAATATAAAGTAGAAGACCAAAAGGAGAAATGTAGGATTAAATATTTCCTTCCTTTTGTGAGTTTTAGGGAACTAGAGACAAATGTATTGCATGCTGAAAATAAAACAATTGTAATTTGTAAAACTGAATGAACTAAATAAAAATTTTAAAAATACACTGAAATAAACTACACCTGGAGGATTTTTTTTAACATATATGTCACTTTTAGGTGGGATGACAATATGTCCTAAATAATTAATAGCATTCCTTTTCATTCTCAAAATATTCCAGTTTAAATGGCAAACTATATTATCATCCTTCGTTTTAGTCATATACTCTATAAGAATTCTAAAAACTAACTCCAATAATTTTATTTAACATAAATGAACATGAATGGGAATCTGGAAGACCAACAAAACGGCTCTATGAAATCTTTCTGGAAATAATAGCAGAAGTGACCTAATTTCAAACTTCTCTTTTTTCAATCTAGTGATTGAATTTTCTTTACAGCTTTAGTGATGATTGTCTAACTGTTACTTGAAGTCTGACGTATTAAGTTCATTCAATTTAAGGCAAAGGCCCCTAAATCTTCACTCAGATCTTCATTACTATTCATTTATACAAGATCTAAGAAGTTGGATTTTCAGTTTTCTCAGATCCTAGGAGACTGAAATCTTTAAAGGCAGGGTAACCAGGAGGGTCACAATGTAGCAGAAGCAGTGACTGCTGACGTCCGGAAAGAAGGTAGAAAAGGTAATGGAACAGGTGCATAAATTCAAAAAGTGGGTAAGTCATCTTAAAATTAGGATCAATATTAGTTGTTGAAGGAGAATAAAAAATACGCATTGGACTTTGTAAAGATTTATTTTCAAAATATTTAATATTAATTTAAAGGATCTGGTGTTTATATGATAAGCTTCAGTTATCTGAAAAAAATTATATATTCAGTGCAGATGAATGCTTGTTGAAGGAATAGTATAATTCCTTCTCAAACAGTTTTGAGGAAATAAAATTTCATTTCATATACTTTTCTCAAACATTTCCCTTTAATTTATTTAGCCATGATGATGATTCGCACTGCATCAAAAAGTGAGATGTCTAGGTGTAGTTGCACGTGTCATGGAGTGAGTGCTACCTAAAATTCCTTCAGAGCTTACCAGAAAAGCATGAGCATGTGTTCCTTCCTCCCCACAACTTACCTATCTTTCAGGTGTTCAGGTCAGATAATAATTATTCCACATAATTATTTTTCATTTTAACTTATCTCAACTCTACATGATTTAGCATATTGTATAATCTCTTATTTTATATTACACTACATTTTATAAATGCTAAGCAATCAGTAACCACTTTAAATAATTGGTGAACCTGGTGGAATCCCTCATTCATACTCCATGGTGCCTATGTATCTTGATATCTTTCAATCTTGCCTACATTTCAGTCTGGTCACTTAATTTTTGTACAATTTCCAACATTCTACTCTTATGTCTTAAAAGGATGATCGTATCAACCCTTCCAAGTGTATCAATAGCTATGTAAAATTATCATCCTCTCTGCCTGCAATCACCTCAAGTCATCTAAAATTCTTTCATCATCTATTCATACACCAGCGGTCCCCTACCTTATTTATTTCAATGTGTAATTGGGAAAATATGTTGGTATTATGCATATTGAATATTCTCCCATAGCAACTAACTATATATCCTAAGAAGGATTTTCTGCCCAATGACAAATAATCAGACACTCAGAGTTAGAGTAAACCTACTGGGAAAGTTATATGCACACAGAGAGCTTTAAATGTGTTCCAAATATTTTTGTGGTTTAAGAAACTCAAGTAAGAGGCAGTTTTTTTTATCTAGACACTCTGTCATGGGGAGAATTCTGGTTTTGTTTGACTAGAAACAGATTCTGAAATGAAATAGATTCCACATGAATGCTTTCATTGCTCTACCAACACAAGAATGATTTTTAAATACTCTTCACACTTTCCGTGTATATGAAAGCAGTCTGATATTTGTTACTTATGTTTTTCTATTATGGGATTTTGTTTGTGTTCATCCCAAGTCAAGTATATAATATTTATTACAAAATTACTGCATTGCACTTATCCAATCAGGCAATATCACTGCAGAAGATGTTAGGTTGAATTACTTTTTTAAATAATAATTTTCTATATGTTTTAAATAAGCATTAAGTGCCTCTTATGTTTGTAGTCCTTTTGCAGTAAAATTAGAAATACTATTGATATGATGAACAAAAACAAACTACAAAAAATAAAACAAAATTAATGTTACAATACACATTTGTATTTCATACAAAACAAAGTCATTTCAGTGCACTGTTTCGGAGTGCCAGCACTTATGCCAGCAGACATAGCCTTGAGCAAACCTTGAGTAACCTTGAGAAAACTCTCTTTTAGAGCTTTGTGAAGATTAAATGAGATAACATAGTGCCTAACACATAGTAACTGCTCAAGGTTTTGTGATTAATATTACCAAAATCAGTATTATTTTTCTCATTATACATGTAAAATAAGTAATACATTTAAATTTCTCTAGGTCTACATCCAGTGAGTTAATTGTCATGGTCTGGTTTTCTGATTATGAATAAAATTCCCTCTGACGCACATATAACAAGTGCTTAACAACTAAAAATTTTTCCTAGAAAGAGCTTATGAAACTATCCAGGGATTAAAGGAAATAAAATATGTTTAAAATAAAACTTAAAAAATCTTTCCCCCAAAAAACAAATTATAAGTTCCACAGACACAAATATATGTTCACATGAACAAAATAGAATTTGATCTGGAAGAGAAATCTTGGTGAGATATAGAAAGTAATTATGTGAAGTTTTCTCAATCATAGGTTCCATTAATTTCAGAGAATTCCAATTCCTTAGGGGTACAGCACAGACAATTTTTAGCTTTGGGAAAAGAATGCAAAAAACAAAAAAGAAAGAAAAGAAAGATACTATAAATTTTGTTACATAGCAGAAGTACAGAAGGCTATAGTAATTTTTTTTGTCTAAGCCTATATATTTCTTTTTGATTCATAAGATCATATTATATCTTATGTTTAACCTGGAAATGTAAAGCTAAATCAGTATATGTGATGTTTTCTAATAAATGCTTCTGTTTTGGGAAAAATATTTAACTGGTTGTTTTGTGAGGTTATTTCTGCTTATCTGCTAGTGAAAATAGCTAGAGTCTAAAAAAGTCAAATCATTCAAAATGACAAAAATATTTGAAAGAGTAATGGGAAACAAACTAGAAATCTAGACAAGTTTAGATCAGAAAGAAATTAAGAGTGGCAAGTCAAGATGATCACACTTTATCCTATGGTGACTTGGAGTTAATGAAAAATAAAGGAAGTGAAATAATTAGATTTGAAATTTGATTTTCATAAATTAATTATCAGCTTTGTGTGGGAAAGGCAAGGAATGCGTAAGAATGCAAGGAGCCTCTCTAAGCAGCTGAACTTGAATTTAGGGCTTCTGACACACTCAATTATTAAAGAAGGAATTGGTTGATTTGGAGGCTGACGGAGCCTTAGAATTTAGGTCTGTGAGGGAGAGCTATGTCTTCCTTGTTCACTCTGACTTCTGGCTGGCTGCTGCCACTAGGGAACAGACCTGCCTTGTCCACTATGATTTGTCTTATGGAGGTATCTTCCTCACAAAATCCACCTGATCCTGAATATGCACAACCCTTTTAGAGTAGGTATAACTAAAAAATATTTATTTTAAAGAAGCAGGCTTATGAATGACTAAAAAGTCAGATTCTGGGAACATTACTCAGTATTAGCAGGTGGTTGAAGCAATATAATAGTAGAGAAATACATTAAAAAGATGTTTGAGTTCACAAAATTTGTAGAAACTGGAGTTTCTGCTTCTTAGAGACTTAACTGAATAGTTCCATGATGTCCTCTTTTAGGAAAGTTTTTAGGATACAAACTCTCTTTTTTCCCTGGAGAAATAGTACATCAAGCCTTAAAAATATATTCAGTTTTTCTCTGAACACTTTTTACTCAGTTATTAAGGTCATTTTTTACAATAATACGCATGTCACAGGATTTCAGATATGACTCCTTACTACTTACACCATGTATCACGTAAAAACTCATTGAACGCAAGGAGCCATTGAGCTTCACATGCCAGGTTTACAGTATCACTTAGTAGCACTTATTAGTCACCAGGGAAATAATGGAATATCTATGCCTCAGATCACATATGGAAATGGACTAAAATTAGACAGAGGCTTTGTGGATATAAAAATGTGGTCCTGCAAGTAATGTCAGCATCATGGCAGAGTCAGCTCATCCCATGGACTCTCCCCTCTAAGACACAGCAAAAAGGACATTCATACACCAACAGGGGACATTCACACAACACAAAAGATGTCTGAGAGACCCACAAAGCCATGCATCTGAAGGTGGAAGTGCTGGACCCCCTGGAAGAAGTGGAAGGAGGTAATGGGAATTTTCCATTCCTCCTGAATGGCAGAGACCCTGGGACAGCATGCAGCTCTGAGAGGAAAGGGGGATAGGGCTGGCCCTCCATGGGAACACCATCGCTCTTCAAGTTGCCTCACAGTCAGTGAGAAAGTCCTACACAGAGGTAACTAAGCTATCTTAGGGGTTGCTTCATCAAACTAGCACCCCAGGAAGCAGATAGTGGGGGGGGGGGGTGTTCAGTGAGAACACCCTTGGGATTGTGCAGGTAAAAGAAAGTGCCCCTCCACACGCAAACCAGTCCAGCTCTGCAACCAGCCAGAGAACCACACAGATAGAAAAGTAGTCAGCAGCTGGAGGGATTGTGCTGGTGAAACAAAGTGCTTCCCACCATGTGCAGTGCTCTAGCTCTTCAGCTGGCCAGAGCACCACACAGGAAGAAAAGTAGTCAGTGACAGGAGAGATCATGCATACGAAAGAAAGTACTTCTGCCCCCACCCAGCACTCCAGCTCTGTGGTGAGACAGAGCACTGGACAGATAGAAGAGTAGTCAGCTGCTGAAGGGATCATGCGGGTGAAAGAAAGCACCCCTCACCACGCCAAGTACTCCAGCTCTGTGATTGGCCAGAGTGACACACAGATAGACAACTACTCAGTGACTGGAGCTAGGTAGCTGCACATCCCACAGGGGGCTCAGAATACAAAGATTCTGGCCCCTACCCAGTGGCAGCAGGTGCAAGCTGTGACCAGATACTGTCATGCCATCAAGCAGTTTGAAAAAGTATATTAATAAATCTCCAGACCAGAAGAAAAACTTCAAGTACCCAGAAATCAATCCTGACAGCACAGAAATTTATAATATAAACAACAGAGAATTCAAAATAGCTATCATAAAAAAAACTCAATGAGTTACAAGAAAATACAAAAAAGACAGTTCAATGAACTCAGGAACTTCTTCACAAAAGAGGTTGAAACTATAAAGAAGAACCAATCAGAACTTTTGGAGATGAAAAATACAATGTCTGAGATAAAGAAAAATCTGGATACCCTAAACAACAGAGCTGATATTATGGAGGAACAAATTAGCAATTTCGAGGACAGAGATATAGAAATGCTTCAGATGGAAAAGGAGAGAGAACTAAGAATAAAAAGAAATAAAGAAATTCTCCAAGAAATACCTGACTCAACTAGGAAATGCAACATAATGATTATAGGTATTCTGGAGGAAGAAGGGAAGGAGAATGGAGCAGAAAGGTTGTTCAAAGAATTAATAGTTGAGGACTTCACAAACCTGGAGAAGAGGCTGGAAATACAAGTGAAAGAAGCCAATAGACCTCCTAACTATATCAATGTAAAAAGACGTTCTCCAAGGTATATAGTACTAAAGCTGGCTAAAGTAACTGACAAAGAAAAAATATTAAGTGCAGCAAGGCAGAAGAAAAAAACTTGCAAAGGAACCCCAATCAGGCTTTCAGTGGATTTCTCATCAGAAACTTTCAGGCTAGGAGAGAGTGAAATGATATATTCAAAATTCTGAAACACAAAAACTTTCAGCCAAGAATACTATATCCAGAAAAAATATGCTTCAGATATGATGGGGAAATAAAAACTTTCTCAGGTAAACAAAGACTAAGGGATTTCATTACCACAAGACGCCCCCCACAAGTAGTCCTCTAGAAGCCCCTCCTATGTGAAAAAAAAAAAGGGGGCTACAAAGCCCTGAGCAAGGAGATAAATGGAAAAGCAAAATCAGAAAATTGCAGCTAGCTATCAGAATAGGTTAGTAAACACCTAACTATAACATTAAATATAAAGGGAAGGACAACACCAAAATAAATATAATCTCGTCATGTTAAGCACAAACTCACAGGATGAAATGGAATAAGATATGACAATAATAACTTAGAAAGAGAAGAGGAAAGAAATGGAATTGACTTAGTCTAAGGAAACAAGAGGCTGTCAGAAAAGGGACTATCTCGTGTATGAGTTTTTTTATACAAACCTAATGGTAATCACTAAACAAATTATCAGGAGATACAAATGATAAATAAGGATAAAACTAAGAAAACAATGACAGAAAACTACTTAAGTAAATTGGTAGTCAGAAAGGAACGGGCTGAGAAACAAAGGAAATGCAGAAGAACCGGAAAATGAGCAATAAGAGGGCAGCATTAAGCCCTCATATATCAATAATCACTCTAAATCAAAATGGATTGAAGTCTCCAATCAAAAGACTCAGAGTAGCGGGATGGATGAAAAAACAAGACCTGACAATCTGCTGACTCCAGGAAACATATCTCAGCCCAATAGACAAACACAGGCTCAGAGTGAAGAGATGGAAGATGATACTCTAAGCTAATTGCAAACAAAAGAAAGCACGTGTTGCCATACTTTTATCAGACAAAGTACACTTTAAGATAAAAGAAGTAAAGAGAGACAAAGAGGGGCAGTATATAATGATAAAAGGGACACTCCACCAAGAAGACATAACAGATAAATTTTTATGCACCCAACACAGGAGCACCAAAGTACACAAAGCAACTATTAACAAACCTAAAAGGAGATATTACCAACAACACAATAATAGTAGGGGACCTCAACAAGCCACTTTCATCAATGGATAGATCATCCAGACAAAATGTCAACAAAGAAATAGTGGAATTAAATGAAAAACTAGACTAGATGGACTTCATAGATAAATATAGAACATTCCATCCAAAAACAGGCGAATACACATTCTTCTCAAGTGCACATGGAACATTCTCAAGGATAGATCATATGTTGGGAAACAAGGCAAGCCTCAATAAATTTAAGAAGGTTGAAGTCATATCTAACATCTTTTATGTCCATAATACTATGAAACTAGAAATCAGCTGCAAGAAAAAAGCTGGGAGAGGGACAAAGATGTGGAGACTAAACAACATGCTACTGAACAACCAATGGATCATTGACAAAATTACAGGAGAAATCTAAAAATATCTGGAGACATATGAAAATGAAAATAATCTGTACCAACTCATATGGAGTGCAGCAAGAGCGGTCCTAAGAGGGAAATTCATAGCAATGCAGGCCCACCTTGACAAACAAGAAAAATCTCAAGTAAGGAATCTTAAACTACACCTAACAGAGTTAGAGAAAGAAGAAAAAATAAAGCCCAAAGTCAGCATAAGGAAGGAAATAATAAAAATTAGTGTAGAAGTAAATGAAATTGAAACAAAAAAGACAGTAGAAAGGATCAATATAAATAAAGAGCTAGTTCTTTGAGAAGATCAAGAAAATGGGCAATCCTTAGCCAGACCCACTAAGAAAAACAGAGAGAAGACTCAAATAAAATTAGAAATGAAAGAGAAGAAATTACAAAGGGTACCACAAAAATACAAGAGATTATAAGGGAATACTATGGAAAACTATATGCCAACCAATTGGACAGTCTAGAAGAAATGGATAAATTCTTAGACTCTTACAACCTCCAAAAACTGAATCAAGAAGAAACACAGAATCTGAATAGACTAATCACAAGTAAGGAAATTGAAAAAGTAATCAAAAACCCTCCAAAAAATAAAAGTCCATGACCAGCCGGCTTCTCTGGAGAATTCTACCAGACATTCAAAGAAGACTTATTATCTATCCTTCTCAAAATATTCCAAAAAAGTGAGGAAGACAGAACACTTCCTAACACATTCTACAAAGCCAACAAAACCCTTATCCCAAAGCCAGACAAGGACAGCAGAAAGAAGGAAAATTATAGGCAAATATCATCGATGAACATAGGTACAAAAGTCCTCAATAAAATATTGGCAAAACAAATACAGCAATACATTAAAAGGATTGTACACCATGATCACGTTGGATTTATACCAGGGACACAGGGATGATTCAACATCTGCAAATCAATCAATGTGATACATCACATTAACAAAATGAGGAAGAAAAATCACATAATAATCTCAATAGATGCAGAGAAAGCCGTTGATAAGATTCAACATCCATTTATGATAAAAATAAACTCTCAATAGAATGGGTATAGAAGGAAAGTACCTCAATATAATAAAGGTCATACATGACAAACCCACAGCCAATATCATATTCAACGGGGAAAAACAAAAGCCATCTCTCTGAGAAGAGGAACAAGACAAGGATGCCCACTCTCACCACTCTTATTTAACATAGTACTGGAGGTTTTGGTAAGGGCAATGAAACAAGAAAAAGAAATAAAAGGAAGTTGCAAGGTACAAAATCAAATTACAAAAATCAGTTGCTTTTCTATACTCCAATAATGAACTAACAGAAAGAGAACTCAAGAATACAATCCTATCTACAATCACAACAAAACAATAAAGTATCTAGAAATAAATTTAACCAAGGAAGGGAAAGACCTATACAATGAAAACTATAAGACATTACTGAAAGAAAATGATAATGATATAAAGAAATGGAAAGATATTCCATACACATGGATTGGAAGAATAAACATAGTTAAAATGCCCACGCCACCTAAAGCAATCTACAGATTCAATGCAATCCCAATAAGAATCCCAATGACATTCTTCACAGAAAGAGAGCGAAAAATCCTAAACTTTACAAGGGTCCTCAAAAGACCCCAAACAGCTAAAGCAATCCTGAGAAGAAGGAGCAAAGCTGGAGGCATCACAATCTCTGACTTCAAAATATACTGCAATCCTATAGTAATCAAAACAGCATGGTACTTGTACAAACACAGGCACACAGATCAATGGAACAGAACTGAAAGCCGAGAAATAAAACCACACATCTACGGACAGATAATCTTTGACAAAGGAGCTAAGAACATACAATGGAGAAAAAGAAAGTCTCTTCAATAAATGGTGTTGGGAAAACTGGACAGCCACACGCAAAAGAATGAAAATAGCCCATGATCTTTCACTAAACACAAAAATTAACTCAAAATGGATTAAAGACTTGAAGGTAAGATCCAAAATCGTAAAACTCCTAGAAGAAAATTTAGGTGGTACACCCTTTAGATAGCTCTTAGAAGAATCTTTTCAAATACCATGTCTACTCTGACAAGGGAAACAAAAGAAAAAATAAATAAGTGGGACTTAGTCAGACTAAAAAGCTTCTGCAAGGCAAAGGAAACCAGAGTCAAAACGAAGAGACAACCAACCGACTGCGAGAAAATATTTGCAAATCACATATCTGACAAGGAATTAATCTCCATAATACATAAATAACTCACACAACTGAACTACAAAAAACAAACAACCCGATCAGAAAGTTGGCAGAGGACATGAACAGACATTTTTCCAAAGAAGATATACAGATGGCCAATAAACACATAAAAAGATGTTCAATATCTCTATTCAATATCAATATCAGTATGTTCAATATCAATATCATCAGGGAAATGCAATTCAAAACTACATTTAGATATCACCTTACACCTGTTAGAACGTCTATAATCACTAAGACAAAAAGTAACAAATGTCAGAGAGGTTGTGGAGAAAAGGGAACCCTCATACACTGCCAGTGGGAATGCACACTGGTGCAGCCATTACAGAAAATACTATGGCGAGTTCTCAAAAAATTAAAAGTAGAAAATCGTATGATCCAGCTATCCCACTACTGGATATTTATCCAAATAACTTGAAATCAACAATACAAAGAGACTTATGCACCCCTATGTTCATTGCAGCATTATTCACAATAGCCAAGACGTGGACGCAAACCAAGTGCCCATTGACTAATGACTGGATAAAGAAGATGTGGTATATATATATATATATATACACACATAATGGAATACTACTCAGCCATAAAAAGACAAAATCATCCCATTCACAACACGGATGGACCTTGAGGGTATTAAAGTAAAATAAGCCAGACAGAGAAAGACAAACATTGTATGATTTCACTCATATGTGGAAGATAAACAAACACATGGACAAAGAGAACAGTTTAGTGATTAAAAGGCGGGAGGGAGATGGGGGTGGGCACAGGGGGTGAAAGGGCACATTTATACACTGACTGACAAATAACAATGTACTACTAAAATTACACAATGTTATAAACGATTATGACCTCAATAAAAAAAATCATCAAGCTGTACAAAAAAAAAAAAAAAAGGTGGTCCAGTTCTCTAACCAAGAGTATCTGAAAGGATGCTCTAGCTGAATATGAGCATTCTAAACCGTGACCATTAGGAAATAATTCTTGCTTAAACTCTTAATGATACATGCTAGTATCTATGCAATTGCCTACCTGATTAATAAACCCTGCTAAATATTTACACATCTAATAAACACTATTTTACTTAAAACATTTGGCCCCGCTTGTTGCTAATTACACACTACTGAGAAGGGTTAAATTCTTGAGACTACTTTACCATGAAAGAGCCCTATAACTTCAGCAATCGCAACCACACTAACAGCCAAGGAAGAGAATTGCTCATGACAGTTCATTAGAGTCTTTCCAGAATATACTTATTGGAAACCAACAAGTTTAATCAAATCTTTTTCCATATTCAAAGCCTTTGTAAGATTTGTCTCAGGGAACGAGCTTCCTTATAAAAGCCACACACTCCTAGGGAATATACACAAGCCTTTTAAGAAAGATATAACTAAATAATATTTATTTTGAAGAAGCAAGCTTATGAATAACTGCAGATTCAGATTTGGGAATATGTCGACCTCAAAGAAAGCTTATTTTCACAGAAAATCTCTTCATTAACCTTTATGTTCTGTGCAAAATTGAGGAAAACACACAATGCCTAGTTTGAAAAAATATTACTGAAGTAATCTAAAATTACTTTGATCTAGCTATTAATGCACAGTGTTCTGTAAAATGACAGGAGCAAGGGTTAAAAATGGTACTGTCTTTAACATCCTCTGAAGAAATTATAGTATAATTAATAGTCATATAATTTTATACACAATGAAATGGCCAACTGTCAAAAATGCATTCCTTTCTTGTTCTGACATGATGTGAACACATCCATACATACAGACAGAGCCAATAAAAGAGAACAGGTTCCTGTTTTCTAATCAAAGTTTTGCAGAATTACAATATTTATGTCAGTAAACATTTTACATGGAAACACACTTGAGACCATGTTCTCAAAAAAAATGTAAATACTAGAGAAATACAAAAGGAAAGGAAACTGGTTCATAGATGGAAATGAAATAAGGTAATCAAAATTTATTTAACAAATTCTACCTCTCTATGAGGCATTGTCCTGATCAAGACAAATGTGTAAAACATGACAGTGAAAAAATAACAACCATATAATAAGAAATGTCTCTAGTCATTGAATCATTAATTGTAAAACGGCAAGAAAAGAGAATGAAGCTTTTGGCAGAGACAGCAGTTCTCAATCTGTTGCTGTAAACCAATTTTTACATGGTGAAGAACTGAACTAAGCTGATAGCAACGAGAAAAGGACGCGAGAAGGCTTGTGTTAGACTTGGGGAGTGTGTATTTATTGCAGAACATAAAAGCATCAATATATATAGCATGAAACACAGAACTAGAGCTCTCCGCAGCTGTGGAAATGGAAGTATAACTTATACTATGTAAGACCTTTTTAACCAAGATGTTACTAACACAAGATGCACAGGTATGCATGTAGTAGATCTTTCATTCACAAAAGTCTCTTTCAAGAAGTTTACAAATAAAGTTTCCGCCAACCATTGATTATTTTCAGAAATAGTGATTCAGCAGATATTTATTGAGTTAATATGTCAAGGAAAAAAAGCCAAGTACCCGAAATGCAATCATATACAAGACCTAGAATCTGCCTATAAGTTGCCTATTGTCTAGTAGAGAAGAAAGATACGTAAACAAGAAGATAAAATATAAAAGGACAATACAGGCTGATTAACTCCTATTCCAGATGTTTTTCTTATTCCATTCTAGTTTTGTTTTTACTCTTATATAGGATATTGGATTTTATGTTTCAATTGCATGAATTTATTACTCATTATTGGCACTTACAATTGATGATGCAAAACAGAAATCACTCATCAGTATTTTGAATACGTTCTTCCTGGACTTTTTAAGATTAATATCGATAATTTGAGGAGAATCAAAATGGCATTAAGGTCCCAAAACACTTTTTTAGGGGCTTTGGAGTGGCTATCTCCGACGAAATTCCCCATCAATCTCATGCTAAGATGGAACAGTTCCAATATAGGGTTTCATACTGGGAATTCAGAATCAACGTTTCATTTTTCCCATGTTAATGAATATGCCACAGTAATTACCCCACACTACTTTTTCAACATGATACAGTAATTGTCTCTAACAGAGCTGAGCACAATGAACCAGCGAAATAACTATTCGGGGTCTAAATCATCTTGGAAACCTACTGGCTTCAGGATGTTGTCCGCCTCAACAAAGTGTATCTGCATTTGTTATTCAGGTTAAGAAAGCCTTAAGATAAATATACCACACTAATCGGATCAGAATGCTGTATAATGGCTCATAAAACAAACAGAAATTACAAGCACATAAGAAAGCTGGCATTCCATTTTTCACAAACCACCAATGAAGACACCTATAATTTGAACTTACAACTCTATTCCTGTGTGTGCATTTCTAATTAATTCTGATCACCTGCCATCCTCTCCAACCCACATCATGCAAACACACCCTTTAACTTTGAATACGATGAAGGCTACAAGCAGGAAGAATAAATTTCCATACATTTTCTATCTCATCAATTTAAACTGGAAAGAGAACATAGAGTAAAAAAACTTTAGTAATACAATCTGTTATTATAAATTATGAGCATCAGACTTCTTAGCTCCAAGATGAAATTCTTCCTCAGCCAAACTACAGCAAATAAATTATTCAAAAAAATAGTGCCCCTGGTGGGTAATTCTAAGGAAATATTCTTTCAGTTGTATTGTTTAGAACACCTTCACACAAAGAAGTAGCTCCTAAAACACTAAGACTTAGTCAATTTTGAAATTTTAATAAATTTAATAAATGAACATTCATCTTTTACTTTAAGAGACATTTACTTTCAATAATGAACAAATTAAACGCTTTATTTCATCAGTGTTTAATAAAAAAAAATGTCATTTTCCAAATATGGTTTTATTTGTTGTTGTTCCTGTTACATGGAAATATTCATCTGTCCAATCAAAATGGTTCAATAATTTTGAGAAAGACTTTTACAAAACTGAGAGTTTGACCAACTAATTAGTGTCTGAATACGCTTGTTATGAATCTAATGATTTGCTTTTCACATATTTTGATGTATTAAAATATATACATGGTAAAAAATGTTTTAAAAAGTAACTATGATGTTGACTAAACGTAGTAATCATTTGGCAATATATACATATATCAAATCATTATGTTGTACATCTTAAACTAATCCTATATTATATGTCAATTATATCTCGATAAAAGTGAGGGAAAAATAAACTGAAAAAAAAATCTTTTCACCGCTCCAAAACTCAGACTTTCGGAAAGGTCACAATACAAATTGCTCTAGCACCAACATTTTTGTTTGTGATGAACTAAGAGAATAAATACTCCTGGTCAGGCAGCCAGCTCTTCTGGTTTGCACCCTTCAGTTCCTTCGCAGTGTGTATTCTGAATTGAGAATTGGCAGCCCTGACTTCTAATTCTCTGTGGCTGAAGCATTGTTGCTGGAGAGAGGGCAGTGTAGACCAAGAGCCCACCAGGGGCCATGGCGTAGAGTCACAGTGTCTTCAGCACTAAGAGGCGACAAGAACCTGAGCCATCTAACATCAGTCTCTCTGCCCTGAGCTGAGAAAGAAGAGATTCAAGTTCACCAACTGGGGATATTTGTAGCTCTTGCTAGCAAAGTTCCACTTGGTTCCACTTGCTAGTGACAGTGCTGAATTTTACGTGAGTCCTGTGCTCCCGAAAAAGAGGAACAGTCAAGAAATTCCGTAGAGGTCAGCCAGGCAGCACAGAGGTTAAGTTCACACATTCCTCTTCAGCAGTACAGGGTTTGACAGTTCAGATCCCCAGTGCAGACCTATGCATCATTTGTCAAGCCATGCTGTGGCAGGCATCCCACATATAAAAGAGAGGAAGATGGGCATGGATGTTAGCTCAGGGCCAGTCTTCATCAACATAAAGAAGGTTGGCGGCAGATGTTATCTCAGGGCTAATCTTCCTCAAAAAAAGAAAAGAACTGGGCTGGCCCCGTGGCTGAGTGGTTGGGTTCGTGCGCTCCACTGCAGGCAGCCCAGTGTTTCGTTGGTTCGAGTCCTGGGCGCGGACATGGCACTGCTCATCGAGCCACGCTGGGGCAGCGTCCCACATGCCACAACTAGAGGGACCCACAACAAAGAATATACAACTATGTACCTGGGGGCTTTGGGGAGAAAAAGGAAAAAAATAAAATCTTAAAAAAAAAAAAAGAAAAGAACTTCCCCAACCTTTCTGTGTCCCCGGAAATGGCTGAGTGCAAAGAATTACCCTTCCTCTAAGACTTAGACAAGACTCCTGGATAAACCCTGTTTTACCTATGACAAGGGCAAACAAAGACTCTCCAAATTTCCATTATTCATCTCCTAAGTGAATGGCTGAACTGTTTATTCCCACTAAGCAATCTGGAAAAAATGCCCACTAACTTGACCAAACTTTAATCAGGCTTCTCTCCTTCCCCAGGCCCCTGAACCTTCACCCACTTTTGATCTTTGCAATGCTGAAACACTCCTCCTTCACAGCCTCTCCGGAGACCAGGCCAACCTCAGCGTAAGACAGTCCCTGACCAACTGTCCTATCACACCACCACTCATCCCACTTCCAACACCTGCTATCTCTAACCTTGTTCACCTCCCCACGGAAAAGAAAGCCCTTTTCTGATGCCGTCTCACAGACCTGCAGACCCCCTGGTAGAGTTTCCATATTTTCATTGGAGGTGAAAAACAAGCTCACCTTTAAAAGCAATGCAAAACTCCACCGTTTCTGAGGTCAAAATAGATGCAAAACCCTTCTGCGTCTGGGAAGGGAAAAGGAAACCCTCTTGCCCCCTGGGACTCCATCGAAGACCCATTAATGCTGGAGAAGGGTAGAAGAAAATTCCCTCTGCCCCTGAATGAGTAGCGAGAAATCATCTTGGGCTCAGGAGTCTGCACTGTAAGCAAGCAGAGGACTGATAATCCTGGGGAAAGGGTCACAGATTCTCTTCCATTCAAGACTAATCACAGATACAAGGCAAAGTTTGGCTTCTATGGGGAGTGGGGACAGAAATGCTATGAAAACTCCAACCTAGAAGAGAGGAACACAGAGACTGTCTTGAGACTGAGACTAAACCAGCACTACAGAGAAATCCATTCAGTTTACACCAAAAGCGTATGTCTGGTACTTTTCTCATAGTATTGTTGTGATAATTACATTAGCCACTGGGTAAAAAGCATAGTGCCTTGGGTGAGTAAGCCCTCAGAAAATATTACTAACAAGAAAAATGCTGCAAATGGGATAATTAAACATGAAGTAAATATGATTATTACATCTACTATTACTAGAAACATTATTAATAAAAATGGAGATTTAGGAGGTTTAAGTTGCACTCTCAAGTCAATAACTAGATAATCTTAAAAAATGAAGGTACTTTAACTTAAAAACTCAACAGAAATAATTATTTTTATTCAGGTTTTTCTTATGCAGAGAATATGTATTTTATTTAATTCTCCAAAATTTTTCTTATTTGCACCCTTCTTACAACAAATTTTCTGAGTATAGAAGTAATAATGGGAAAAATAATTTTAGCAAAAATCAATTTAAAACTTGGCGTGGTTCAATAATTTAAACAGAATCTTGAGGTTGAAGTTAATGTCTTTGAGATAATAATTCAATATTGAGTTTTCTCCATTTTCTCCTTCTTCCTCTCACAGTTGGCATTAGCAATATGACAAAAAGGCTTATATGACTCTGAGGCATTAGGAGAAAGGACGATCTCTCACTTTATTCCTCAGGCTAATCCTTGGGTATGTGCAAATAAAAACAAGTCTGGACTTCAGTAAGAAGAATCTTACTCAAAGGAATTACTGTAATCGGGGGATGACTATTGTGTTGGGGAGGAGTACTCCTGCAATAGGGGCAGGGGAGCTGTATATATGAAACTGGGCTCTCAAAAGGAGACGAGCAAATAGGCAAAAGAAATATTTGAAGAGATAATGACCAGGAATTTTACAAAACTGATGAAAGCCAAAAGTCAAACGAACAAAAAAAACAGTCCAAGAATGGCAGCTAAGACCATGCAGCAGGAGAAAAATGAACATGCAAACAAAAGACTTTGAAAACACACAAAAATCTAGAGACAACATTGTCAAATTGCTGAAAATGGAACACAAAAAGGCAATTTTGAAGACTAGAGGGGTGGGGGCGACCGGGCAGCATGGGCTAGCATACAGAAAACAAAAGAAAGAATTATAGAACATTCTTCTTAGACAGTGCGCAATACAAAGACAGTGTAACGATATCTTGGATAAGTTGAAGGTATTGAAAGAAAATCACTTTCATTCCAGAGTTTTATATCTGGTGGAAATATCTTCCAAAACTGAGGGGGAATCAAAATATATTCAGACAAAACCTGAAAGACTTCAATGCCAGAAAACCTGCTTTATCAATAATATTAAGGAAATTTCTCAGCACAAGAAGTATGATAAAGGATAGAAATTCGAATGTAGACAAAGAAATTAAGAGCACAAGAATGATAAAAATAAAGGTAACTTCAAAATATATCATAATACATGATATATTAATAAAATATTAAATATTTTAATATTTAAATGAAAATATATCATAATAAATGCTTAAATTCAAAGGCAAGAAATAATAAATAAATGATCTTATCTTCCACCTTAAGAAAATTAAAAAGATGAACAAATTAAACTCAAATTAAACCTTCTGTTTGAAGGGAGGAAATAAATAAAATGAGGAAGAAAAAGCAATGAAACAGAAATCAGAAAAACAACAAGAAAAATCAATGGAACTAAAATTGTAATTTGGAAAATTGAATAAAAATGATATAATTCTAGCCAGATGGATCATGAAAAAAGAGAGAGAAGACACAAACCACTGATATCAGAAATAAAAGACAAGATGTCAAGATAGACCCTACAGATGCTAAAAGGATATGAAAAAAGATTACAAATGAAGCTGGCCTAGTGGTGTAGTCGTTAAGTTTGTGTGCTCCACTTCAGTGGCCTGGGGTTCGCCGGTTCGGGTCTCAGGTGCAGACCTACACACCATTTATTAGGCCATGCTGAGGCAGGCATCTCACATATAAAGTAAGGAAGATGGGCACGGATGTTAGCTCAGGGCCAATCTTCCTCAGCAAAAAGAGGAGGGTTGGCAGTGGATGTTTGCTCAGGGCTAATCTTCTGCCAAAAAAAAAAGATTATGAACAAATTTATGACAATAACTTTTATAATTTAGATGAAATAGATGCAAAAAACATTTGGCAAAAGGAAGGAAAAATTAAATGTTTGTTTTATAATCACACTTTGTATCCATTCCTCTGAGCTATATCCTTCACCAATACATAACATTAAAAATTTATTAGAGATATTGAGCACCTTTTCATTAGCTGTTGGCCATCAATAAGTCTTTTTTGGAGAAATGTCTAAGTTCTTTCCTTGTTTTTTAATTGGGTTATTTATTTTTTTGCTATTGATTTTAGGACTTCCTCATGTATTTTAGATATTAACCCCTTATCAGATACACGGTTTGCAAATATTTTCTTGCATTCAAAAGACCGCCTTTTCATTCTGTTGATTGTTTTCTTTGCTGCGCAGAAGACTTTCTGTTTGAAGTAGTCCCAGTTGTATATTTTTGCCTTTGTTGCCTGTGCTTTTGGGGTCATATCCAAGAAACCATTCCGAAGACCAATTTCATGAAGCTTTTCCCTATCTAGGAGTTTTGCAGTTTCAGGTCTTACCTTTTAGCGTTAAATTCATTTTGAGTTTATTTTTGTATATGATGTAAGGTAATAGCCAACTTTCATTCTTTTGCTTGTGGCTATCCAGTTTTCCAAACATATTTTGTCAAAAAGATGATACTTTCTCCGTTGTGTATCTTTGGCACCTTTGTCAAAGATCAATTGACTAGGTGTGTGGGTTTATTTCTGGGCTCTCTATTCTGTTCCAATGCTCTATGTGTCTGTTTTTATGCGTGTACTATACCATTTTGATTACTGTAGCTTTGTAATATGTTTTGAAATTAGGAAGTGTGAGACCTCCAGCTTTACTCTTATTCCCAAGGATTTTTTGACTATTATGGGTCCTTTGTAGTTTCATATGAATTTTAGGATTTTTTCTATTTCTGTAAAAAATGCCATTGGGATTTTGATAAGGATGTAATCATCGGAGAAATGTAAATCAAAACCACAATGAGACACCACCTCACACCTGTCAGAATGGCTATTATCAAAGACAAAAAATAACAAATATTGGTGAACATATGGACAAAAGGGAAACCTTGCACCTGCTGGTAGGAATGTAAATTAGGATGGCCAGTATAAAAAACAGTGTGGAGATTCCTCAAAAAATTAAAAATAGAACCACCGTATGATCTAGTAATCCAACTTCTGGGGATATATCTAAAGGATCTGAACTCAGGATTGCCAAGAGATATCTACAATCCCATGCTCTTTGTAACATTATTCACAATAGTCAAGACATAGAAACAACTTAAATGTCCTTTGATGGATGAATAGATAAAAAAATACAAAATAGAATATTTTTCAACCATAAAAACGAAGGAAATCCTGCCATTTGTGACAATATGGATGTAGCTGGAGGACATTATGCTAAGTGAAATAAACACACAGAAAGAAAAATATTGCATGATCTCACTTATGTGTAGAGTCTAAAATAGACAAATTCATAAAAGCAGAGAGTAGGATGGTTGTCACCAGGTTGTGTGGGGAGGGGAAAATGGAGAGATGTTGGTCAAAGTTTCAGTTATACAAGATCAATAAGTTCCAGAGATCTAATGCACAGCGTGGTGATGACAGTTAACAATATTGTATCCTTGAAATTAGAGAAGAGGAGAGATCTTAACTTCAGTCTTCTCAATACACACACACAATAGTAACTATGTAGCGGTGATGGATGTTAATTAGCTTGATTGTGGTGATTATTTCACAAAATATACATATACTAAAACATCAAGATGTATACCTTAAATATATACAACTTTTAAATGTCAAAGATATTTCAATAAAGCTGTTTAAAAAAAAAGGGAGCCTCCCCATGCAACTCTTACTCCATCTTCTTCATTTACAGATTCTGATCATTTCTTTTTCTTTTTTTTCTTTTTTAAGGAAGATTAGCCCTGAGCTAACATCTGCTGCCAATCCTCCTCTTTTTGCTGAAGAAGACTGGCCCTGAGCTAACATCCATGCCCATATTCCTCTACTTTATACGTGGGATGCCCCCCACAGCATGGCTTGATGCACGGTGCCATGTCCACACCCGGGATCCAAACTGGTGAACCCCAGGCAGCCAAAGTGGAACATGCAAACTTAACCAATGTGCCACCAGGCTAGCCCCTCATTTCTTTTTATTTTACTTTAAGAAGGTAATAATATTAAACCTACATCTTAGTGTAACTTAGAGAATAGATGTGTTTTTTGACAAGAATTATTATTATTTACCAATGGGAAAACTAAGCAAAAGGGAAAATATGACTCCAACTAACAAGAATAATAATAATAATACTCAATATCTAATGGAAAATTTTAAGCTAGGAATTACAAAGTTTAAAAAGAATTAGTTTCCTACTAACTACTCTTAAAACTTAACTGATGAAATGCTTTAATATTTTATATTTATCTGAATCCCACATTAACTCACCCCCACAAAACATGCCTCCGTTGCCTCTCTAGTATCTTCAGAGTCCAGATCCAGCCTCCCCTTCTCTCGAACAAGTCTCCAGCCTGCTGCAGCCCACAGCAGTATCCCCCCTCTGAACGGATTCATTTGTACTACTTATTTCTCACTTAACATATTGTATTCCTATTGGTCAATCAGCCTATGTCCTGATTCAGAAATTAAAATTAAAGAAAGTCTGAAGACAATAGCTGTTATGAAAGGATTAGGATAAGTGAAAAAATTATAGTACTAGGTGAGGTTTATACTAAATAACAAAAGCCAAAGATTTGATTTATTCACAAAATTTGACTCTTTTAAAGAAAAATACAACATGGTGGGGTTCCTATCTTAGCAAGCCTGTCTAAGATCTTGGCTTTATAAACAGACAAAAGAAAAAAAAAGTCTGAAGATTATTCCTCATAAAAGCAGCACATTTTATTAGCCAATCATCTTTTTCAAAACCTGGTTCTGCTTTTCCATGTGAACTTAGGACAATTAATGAATTCATCTGTGCCTCAGTTTTCCCATATGTAAAATGAGGAATATGACAGTTTCTATTTTATACTGTTTATGTGTTCATTAAGTAGCACAATAGCTGAGATATTGTAAATGCTCAGTACATATTTTTTGATTGATGAATATAATTAAAAAACTTCAAATAAAAATGTTTTTGGAAACTTTCTTTGGATAACTCAGACATTTCTCCATCCGTATAACCACAGTTGGTAAGAGAAGATTCAAATTTAATTACAAAGTACACTTGGACTAGAGTACACTAACCCATTTTAGCTCAGAATAGACTAACAGGGACTATAGAACTTCCCAAATTCTTAATAACCATAAAATTCTTCCCCTAGCTTGCAAAGGCTAAATTTGAAAGAAGTCCATTAATCTGGTATCGTAATTAGACACCAGCTGTAATGTTTCCCTCTGTTACATTTCCTTTGAAATCACCACACTGTTAAATAAACACTGATTAAATATCCACAGGTACCTGGACTGTGGTGCGTTTTCAACTGGTTCACGTGAGACGTTTAGCTTCTTTTAATACATTTTGACAACGTGATGATTCTCATAAAAGCAGCTGCACTCTGAAGCAAGCCCGCTCAACAAAGGAAGTTGGTAAATGCTGGCGAGCCTTCGGACATGACATGGCCCTTTCGGGCCTTGAATATTAGAATTTTGTCCCTAAAAAGCACTTCTATGAGTGCTTGCATTCAGAGTTATCATTATTAGCAAACACCTCAGTTAGGGAAAAGGAACAGAAAATTGAGTCCGAATTTGGAACACTGAAGTGGTAGTGGGCAACCAAGGGAGTAGAATGCCTACAGGGAGGGGATGAAAAACTGAGGGGAAAAGAATGGGTACGATAGATATATTAAAGAGGTGTCCAAGGCAAACCGTCTACCTGAGAATGTAGTGGAAGAGTGATCACAGCATGCTCATCAAGACTATTTCATACTTTCCCTTTGGCAACTCAGATCCTAAGGAACCTGTTCCCAATGGCCATGGAGGCCACATGCAATGTCTGATCATCTGAAGGAATCGGAAAGCAAGTATGAGCATACAGCTCCACGGTGTTAGAGAAAACACTAAAGAAAAATGCACAACCAGCTCTATAATAATGTTTTAAAGGCAGGTTAAGCTATCTCCTACCATTAAAATTCATAGCTAATTTATTAACTTCAAGTCATGCTATTGAAATACAATTTTACAGAAATCAAGCAAACCACGCTTCTTCAGGATATAAGTTTAAAATATGAAAATTCACTTGGAGGTGAAAAAGCCACTGATTACCTCCAAATAGACTAAAAAGCTTTCGTGGTGTTTGACTCCAAGTTACATTTTAGATTTCATTGTATTTAACTTGGGCAGGAAAGACAAAGAGGAGGAGCCCCACAGGAAAAGGGCATGGTGCAAACACAAGTTTGACTGTACAGAAAACCAAAACTATTGTAATTGCAGTAATATAGAGAACATGACTCTATCTATGATATTGGATGGGATGCAATTAATTATTCTAAATGTTATTTTGATTAATTTTATGGCTAGTTTCTTCATTTATTTAGGCAGTCATTAAGTCAACAAATATTTCTTGAACATCTACTCTTTCCAAGGCTGATGTTGTTCTTTAATAAGGTAACTCTTATGCCAAGAACACATTTTATGGCATATACATGTGGCATATATGTAAAATGTGGATATCTATATAAAATTTTAAATGGATTAAAACTTTATTTTAAAATAAACAATATAAAATAAACAACAAAACATTAATAAATTAACAAATAAACAATGTTTCTTTCAGAAATGTAATTTAAAGCATTTCTCTTTTAAAAAAATTACAATATATATTCAACCAAAATATAGCCCAGGGAATTTATGACACTTAAAGAAGAGCCAAAATACATTTGTGTGTTTGTGTTTATCTGCCCTAGAGGGTTAGAGTGATAAATGGGGAGTAGGATGCATGAATTCACATATTAAAGGTATTCAAGTATAAACTGACACAATCGAGCAGGCTGTCTCTGGCTCAGTAAGCACAGAAACAGTATTTGGAAAACCTAGAGTAATATGCCAAAAAAAAGGTCACTGAAAACTGTGTCTTTAACCAGAGCCATTTGTTCTAAACTAAATGACTTGATTGGGGGTTCAGAGAGCTATCTCTCTGCAGTGATCCTATGATAAGGCTAAGCACTGAGACCTTAAGTATCTTTGCATACATCTTTGCTATATTAGCAAAGCAAAACAATTATAGTTTTTAAAAAACTGTTGTGTTAGATTTTTTCCAGTGCCAGAGTTGCTGCATTATGACAAAAATATTCCCCCATGCCTAAAAGATGTAAGTACATCTAACAATACTAAATACACACACAATCCATCGCTCTCTTCCTCCCTCTCTCTCTCTCTCAGAAATGAACCAACTAGTTAGTCCTTTCTGTATTTGCAATTTTCCCCCCCTTTGAGAGAGTTTTAAATGATCACATTTCATTTCATCATCTTTGGACCGCCTGACCCTAGAAAAAAGTATATATTATATCAACTTTATCAGCCTTATACATTAGAGACTGAAAATTTCATCCCTAAATGAACTTCAGTGATGTGTTTTTAAAATTCCATCATTCCACAACAGCACATTTTAAACATCTGTGTTTGGCTTCATGTTGTGACAGTAATTAGGCAAAATCATAATACAATCCATGTAATCTTTTGAAAACTATAGCTTTAAATACCATGATATTTAGAAAAATCTACCCAATGTTTTTTCTTTACTAAATGGTTATGATGTAAAGAGGTTCTGAGATATATATAAATTTTTATTTGCCATTATTGTAATATTGTATTATTTTAATCATTTACAACCAGTGAACAGAACTGAAGAAGTACAGTAACACAGTATCAAGGCTATCTAACTATATAACAGTTTTATTTCAATATACTATAAAATTTCAGTAGCTGTATAGTCTCAGACACATTATACAATCTCTGTGTGCTAGAGTAACCTCCTCTAGGGACGTTATAAGACTCTACTACTTTGAGTTGTTGTGAAGATTAAATGAGAAAATATTTGTAAAACTTTTAGAACAATATCTAATGTTTTATGTAAAGAAACATTGAGTTTCTTAAAGGAATTTTAAAATAGAAAAGAAAATTCACCAGCACATAAAATTACTGTGTGATGCTGAAATGCCCCAGCTAAGCTATCGCTCACAGGGTAAAACTGTTTTGTTCTTTAAGGTTCATCTTAATCTTCTATCTCCAACACCATTGTAAAATTTCTTGGAACAAATACGCTCTATTTATGTCTTTTATATGTCCTACACTAGGCAATCTAATGCTGTTACAGCAAGTTTTTAAAATAAATTCTCACTGAAACGGTGCGATTTTATGTATCTGAATATTAATAGTGGGTCTTATTCTACTGTTATTTTTCTAAAAATTGTAAGTAAATGTATTTCTAAATGATATATTATAGTATACATTTTGTCAAAGGAAATATTTTGTACAAAGGTACTGAATTCGATAAATAAAACATAAAGCCATATCTTTGTAGAGAAAATTGAAAGATGAAATTGTTAGATTAAATTATCACTGAGTTTCCAGGAAACAATGAAAGACATTCATTCTGTTTTTTTTTTTACCTTTATTGAGGTATAGTTAATACATAAAAATTTTACATATCTAATATATATATTTGGACGTGCTTGGACATACGCATACACCCATGATGCCATCATTGCAATCAAGGTAATAAATATATCTATCATAACCAAAAGATTTCTCGTGTCCATTAGTTTTTTGTTTCTTGGGTTCTTTTGTGATAACAAGACTTAACAGTTCTACTCCCTTAACAAGTTTTAAGGTGTACAATACCATATTGTTAATTTATTATTAATGAATACACATAGCATTAACAGCTAGAACTCGGAAATGCACTCACGTATTTTATGAAAGAGCTTCAAAAAGTAAGGTGAGATTTTCCAAATGTTAAAAAAACCTGTAATATTAAAAAATATATATGTGTGAGGCTCTTTCACTTCCAGCCAAGATGGAGTCACAGCGATCAGACTTACCAATCCACCAAACAACTAAAAATGAACAAAATATATGAAGCAACCGTTTTTAAATTATTGGACATCAGGCTACAAAGAACAAAGAAGGACAGGAAATAAAGGTGAGCCCAACAACTGCCCAAGCTTATAGCCTGAAGAAAATTTCTAAACCATAGCAAAAGAAGGGAGACTGTAGGACAGTCCAGTTTAGTCCACCTAAGTAGTCCCCTTCCAATACTCAGCAGAGTACTGATCAGCGCATATGTGTGAGGAAACTATCAAAAGCCAGAGAAAGAAACACATGGAACCTGTAGACATACCATTCACCAGGGCATACTTAAGGCTGAGACTATTGACTGTTCTTAACACCAAAATAGAAACCCCCATAATAGGGCATTGAGTACTCAGAACAGTTTGCAGAAGAAAAGATGAGTAAACTTGAAGAAATAGCAATACCAGCTACTCAAAATGAAACACAGAGAGGAAAAACAACTGAAAAAAACAAAATAGAGCATCAGTAACCTATGGGAAAACTTCAAGAAGTCTACTACTTGTGTAGTTGGAGTCCACAAAGAAGGGAGGGGCATAAAAATGTAATGGTTCAATTTTTTCTGAATTAAAAGAAACTTAACAAACTCCGAGCACAAGAGATATGAGAGATTTAGACCAAGGCACATCATAATCAAATTGCCCAAAACCAGGGAAAAGGAGAACATCTTAAAAGCAGCTTGAGGGGAAAAAAGACACATTATACACAGGGGAGCAAAAACAAGGAATCAAGCTGGTTTATCATCAGAAACAACGCAGGCCAAAAGACAATGAATCAACATTTTTAAAATACTGAAAGAAAAACTGTCAACTAATAATTTCTTACCCGGTGAAAATAAGAGTTAAAAACAAATGTAAGATAAAGACATTTTCAGACACATAAAAGATTAAAAAATTCATCACCAGTAGAGCCACATTACAAGCAATGTTAAAAGCAGACTTTCAGTATTTCCAAGATGGAAATACAGATTCACACCAATGAATGAAGAGGCTTAGGAATGCTAACTCTGTGGATAAATATAACACATTTTTTCACATTATTTAAAGGACTTTAAAGCACAATTGACCATTTAAGGAGAAAAACAATGATGTAGTGTGGTATTATAAGATATCCAGAAGTAAAATGTACAGCGACAAAAACATGCAGGCCAGGACAGGAAAAATGGGAGAATAATTATTTAAGGTTCTCATACTATTGTGAAGTGCTATATATCACTTGAAGGTACACTATGATAAGTTACATGATATGATATGATAAGTTACTATGGGAAGACATGATATGTATACTATAAACTATAAAGCAATCTCTAAAATAATACAATAAAATCAACAAATAAGTCAACCAAAATGCAAAATAGAATCATAAAACAAATGCTAAATTAATCCAAAAGAAAGCAGAACTAGAGAATAAAGGATAGATAGGACAAATAGAAAAGAAGAGCAAGATGGTACATTTAAATTCAACCATATCAAAAATCACTTTAAATACAAATTATCTTAACCAAATTGAAAGACAGAGACATTTACGTTGGATTAAGATTTAAAAAAAAAGCAAGACCCAACTAGCTATATGCTGCCTACAAGAAACATATTTTAAACATAAAAATATAATTATGTTATAAGTGGGATTGAAAATAAGATACTATGCTCATACTAATCAAAAAAATGCTGATTTGGCTATATTAATGTCAGGCAAATTACAAATACGTTACAAGCAGAAGGATGGAAAATAAGATATCAAATCAAATCAGAAAAAGGCTGGATTGGCTATATCGACATCAGGCAAAGTATACTTCTAAACAAAGAATATTATCCTATTACCAGATACTAAAAGGATCATGTCACAATGATGAAAGGGACAATTCAAGAGGACAAAACAATGCTAAATGTTTATGTGTCTAATAACGGATCTGCAAAATACAAGAAGCAAAAACAGATAGGATTTCAAGAAGAAAATGGCAAATCTACAATTATAGAAGGAAACTGCAACACCTCTCCATAACTGATAGAACAAGTATACAGAAATTCAATAAGAAGGTAAAAGTCTGAATCGTCCGACCCGACACTACTGGTAACTATAGAGCATGTCAACTAACAACAGCAGAATACACATTCCTTTCAAGTCAATAAAGAATATTTACAAAGATAGACAATATTCTACGTTAAAACTCTGAGGAACCTAGAAATAGAAGAAAAAATGTCTTAACCTGAAAAGGGCATCTATGAAAAACCTACAGGTAACATCACACTTAATCGTGAAGACCGAACTTTTCTGTTAAGATTTGGAACAAGTCAAGAATGTTCATTCCCACCATCTCCATAAAACATTGTCCTGGAGGTACCAGCTGGTGCAATAAGTCGGAACAAATCAATATGTCACCCAAAATCAAAGAAAATTTTCTTTACTGGTAGGTGATATGATTCATCTATGAAGAAAATCCAGTATAATCTACCAAAAATTGTTTGGGGAGGTTTCAGGATACAAGATCAAACAGATCAAACAGATAAATAGATCAACATCATTATTCACTAGAGAAATGCAAATTAAAACCACAATGAGACACCCTCATGCACAATGTTTAAAATTAAAAAGAAGGACTACACCAAGTGTTGGTCAAGATATGGAATAACCAGAACTCTCATATGCTATCAGTGAGTAGTAAAGTGGTTTAACTATTTTGGAAAACAAATCAGCAACTTCTTAAAAAATTAAACAAACAACTCCTATATGAACCATCCATTCCACTCCTAAGTATTTACCCAAAACTTACAAAAGCATATACCCATACAAAGACTTGAACACTAACGTCCATAGTAGTTTTATTTGTAACAGCTAAAAAACTGGAAACAACTCAAACGGCCCAATAGCATATGAGTGGGTAAACAAATCATGGTATATGCATGCAATGGAATATTACTCAACAATAAAATGCAAAGAACTATTGATAGACACAGAAACATGGAGAGATCCCATAATATTATGCTGAGTTAAAGAAGCAAGATCGAAAATTTGCTTGATGCTTTTCGCTATTTACCACCATCATAGAAATCTTACCAGTTAGATTTAAAAAAACACAAATTTTACAACTATCTTTAGATTATACAACATGATATGGGAGAAAGCATATGGGAAAAAGAATCAGGAGATCTGTCTTCTAGCTCTGGTTTTATAATGACTGGCTCACTGACTGTGGTTAAATCACTGATCCACTCCAGCTTTCAGCTTACTCACCTTTGAAGTGAAAGTGTACAAGGTCATCAGTCCTTAACCTCATTTAGATTCATGGAACATTTTGAGGTATTAGTTCTTAGGGCTGGGTGATTAAAGGGACTGAAGGATCAGCAACCAAATGCTTTGTAGATCAACAATAATTAAAACACAATATTTACCTTATACCAATCTATACCAATATTTTTAAACAACCCACACTTAACATGTCATTTCACTGCCTTTCTACTGTGTCATTTTGCCCTTACATTGCTCTCTTATATACACAAGAGGTGAAGTTTGCTATGTTCCGGGAAATATGATATCTCTCCTTGATATCACTGGCTTGACTTTACCATTACATTTACCATTTACTATCAGGATCTGTACCCAACACTACAACATACTACACAATCCACTTCAAGACGTTCCAGGAATACTGTACATAGGGAGTATTAGCAAAATTAAAGTATATGTTTCTCTAAATTGACAGCATTCCTATGAAGCAGTTATGGCCACTGTACTAAATAATCTCTAAAGCCTGTGTCAGACGACTATTTTTAAATCTGAAAAATTTGAAAAATCATGTCCATCATTCTGGTTCATTGTGTTAAAGAGAGAACACCTATACACTATGAGTCATAGCTGACACACAATAAATGTAAATTCTTCTGACTCATGAGACACAGTAGTCCATGTCCTTGGACATTACTCAGAATATAGATGTAATTCTCAAATACTTCAGCCAGTTCTTGCTTAAAGCCACTTTTTTTCTGTTTCTAATACATTTCAGTTTTGCGAAATACTTTATTCCTTGGTTAGGTTGTGACAAACCTAAGAATTCCAGGTACTTCTTTATACTTAGAAAGATTTCATGAAGGATAGTCTCTATCAAAGGGACTGAGGACTTCCTTTGGCTTTACTGAAGCAAATTTGTATCTCTCTTTTTCAGAAATGAATAAAAGCTTGCATTATTTTAATGCTTAAAGATTGATAATTTTTTTATTTTTTTTTATTGAGGTAGAGTTGACATATAACATCATATTATTTTCAAGTGTACAACATAATGATTTGATATTTGTATATATTGCAAAATGATCAGCACAATAGTCCAGCTAATATCCATCACTATACATAATTACAATTTTTTTCTTGTGATGAGAACCTTCAAGATTCACTGTCCTAGCTACTTTCAAATTTGCGATACAGTATTATTAACTATAGTCATCATGCTGTACATTACATTCTCATGACTAATTCATTTATAACTGTCAAGAGTATGGTCTTTTCCTGTTTGGGCATATATGTAATCCCACTTCAAAATGCTCTTTAATGAATTAAGTTGATGTTAATTGAATAACATCGTCTTGAGCTTGTATGTGTTCTCTCTGCCTGAAATTTCCTTTAACTTCCTCTCCACTCCTTTTCTGACAAACATTTCTACTTATCTTTCAAAACTATGCCCAGGAGAGTTTACTTCTATGAAGCACTTCGCTTAACTGCCTGTGAGAATTAGGCACTTTTCTGTACAATTGTTATACTTTATACATACTCCTATTTTTTTAAAAAAATCTATCCTTTTAATATTTATGTGCTTATATTTCTAACTTCCCTAGGAGATTGTAAGCTCCTTGAGATCAATGAGTTGTCTTCTTCCTTTTTGATTCCGTGGAGCCTGACACACGCTATCAAATGGTGGTGGAACTGAATATGATATATTGGCTTTACACATTACCTTTTTTTGAGGCGTTCTCACATTCTTAAAACTTACACACAGTGTTAGTAGGTATTATATGGTTTTGTGATCAGAAGAAAATAGTTAAATATATTGTCCCAATCCATCTAGACTGCACTCAAGTGAGTAGAGCAAAAAGTTAATACACCTCCTAAAGCCCTTCTGGTAGGGAAGGCTACAGCTTTACATCTATCATTAAAGAGAGCAGCCTTTCTCTTAACTGAACTGAGACGATCTGAAGCCTTTGTTTGAATTAGGGTTAGGGAAGGGAAGAGAACGTAGTGAAAAATCCTCTTAGAATAATGTGAGAGTAAGTTGTTACTAACAAAAAGGGCAAAATGAAAGCAGTTTCAACCAGAGCTATGCTATTTCCACTCTCCTTCTCATTCTTTTGATTCTTGCTATGACAGCCCTGATTGTTAATTTGTTTTGGCAGGTTATAAACTATATGGTAGCATAGGAATGAATGCTACAGATGAGAGAAAGATCATATGCTCTACAATCTAGGATAGGCTATTTTATGACTGTTCAAGCATGACGTGGGGATGAGTCCCTGAAAGTGATTTATCATATAAATCACATAAATATATAAATCTCCTTTCCATAAATAGAAAAAAGAAAGGCAGCCATTTGAGTGGAAGAGAAGTAGAGGAAAGAAACAATTGGATTAAAAACAAAAGGAAAAAAATAAACAAACAGAGGTGGGAAGATAAGACTCTAAGATGGAGCCTGGGACCAGCAAAATCCTTGAACATCAATGAGTCTAACTTCTAGTATCCCATTAACCACCACGGAAGAAGGGTAGGCAACTAGGAGTTAAACTCCCCTTAAAATTAGTAGCAATAGAAGGTTTAAATCCTAGTATTCCTGACTTTTTCATATAAGGTTCTTTACACAGAAACCCGTAGGTGCATTATATAACATGCTTGACGGATACTTATACTACTTTTTGGCTGAGTTCTGCAGAAAGTTCCACAAAATCAAATTCTGCCCCACTTCCATACCTAGAAAGCAGAAATAAGTAGAAAAAGTAACTTTATATGCCTATATGTAAAAATGTATGTTTTTAATTATCTGGGTAAACTACTTAGCATAGTTCTTAAGACTTATAATTTTAACTAAAATATTTAGGAAATATTATCATTTTAAATGACAATTATTTTCCACAAACTTCGAAACCAGTGAAATTTTTTTAAAAGTCTCAACACAGAATGAAACATGAAAAGAATATTCACTAAAATATCTTTGCAAAGATATGCACAAAGAAATTCCAGTAAAATTTTGCAAACTGTTTGTATGAACAAATTAGAAATAACCAAAACATGCATACACAACAGTGAGTAAAATGTTTGTGATATATGTGTAAAGTGAAATACTCCATTGCAACGAAAGTACATTAACAAGACCTATATACATAACCATGGCAAACATCAAAAAAGGTTAACTGAAAAAAAGCAGTTACATAAATATATGTGTAGTATATACCATTTATATACAACTTTTAAAATGCTAAACAATAGATATTATGATAAATACATATGTGGTAAAATAGGAATGATTAATAAGGGAGGAAAATGGATCAGGGTGGCGTGTATATTGAGTTTCAAATGTATCTCTTAGGTAATATTCTTTTTCTAAAAGGTCTAAATATATTAAAATGTTAATAACAGAAAAAACAAAGCTGACTGATGTGCACTTTTTTCCTAGATTATTCTTTCTTCTTTTGTTATATCATACATTTTTTGAGAAAGAAAAACAATGAGATAAGTGTCCAATTTTACTAAATCCAGGAAAATTTTCAGGAATTATATTTCAAATCCAGAGTTCAGAATTTCAAATGAGACTTGCTTATTCTAGGAGTTCCACAGCTTATGATAACTATATTTCCTCTAAAAGTCTGAACGAGACAAAAGAAGGGCAAAAGAGCAGCAGTAAGTGTAAAGTTATTTGGGAACTGAACTTAAAATTTATTAATGATTATAAATTATCACAATCATGAGAGTTATATGTCACTGAAGTCAGTTCTTCTCTATTACAGATGGATATGTCAGTAATTCTCAAATTTTACCACTTGTATCCTGTGGAACTTTTATGCAAATATCCAGGCCTGTCTCTATGATATTGAAGAAGGGAGAAGGAAGGAGAGACTGGATAGTCTTTTTGAGAACTATAGCATTGTATGGTTCATTGATGTCCTTCTGTGAATAAAATCCATGAGTACATAAATGGCCTACATAGTCACACCACTGCTTCTTGCCTCTGGAAGAATATCTGCTCACTCTATTGTCTTGATCATACTGTATTTGTCTTTTCAATATCTATATCACTGTATCACATCACATACAAATTGAGCAAGTTTTCTGGCTTGGGCCAAATATTTTTATTCCAACTGTGATAATATGGTCAACACCCTATAGGCCTTAAAGCATGTATTAGTCAGATTTCTCCAGAGAAACAGAATCAACAGGATGTGTGAGTGTTTGTGTATGTAGGATATACAGAGAGAGAAGAGAAATTTATTTTAAGGAATCAGGTCACTCAACTGGGAAAGCTTAGAAAGTCCAAAACTTGCAGGGTAGGCCAAAAGGCTGGAAACCGAGGGAAGAGTTAGAATTTGAGTCCAAAACTTCATCCGCTGGCAGAATTCCCTCTTCTTCCTTGGAGGCATCTTTTCCTGTTAAGCCCTTCAACTGATTGGATAAACCCCACCCACATAAAGGATAATGTGCACTTCTCAAAATTTGCAGATTTAAATGTTAATCTCATCTTAAAAAAGCACCTTCAGGGGCTGGCCCCGTGGCCGAGTGGTCAAGTTCCCGCGCTCCGCTGCAGGTGGCCCAGTGTTTCGTTGGTTCGAATCCTGGGCGCGGACATGGCACTGCTCATCAGACCACACTGAGGCAGCATCCCACGTGCCACAACGAGAAGGACCCACAATGAAGAATATACAACCATGTACGGGGGGGCTTTGGGGAGAAAAAGGAAAAAAATAATAAAACCTTTAAATAAAAAAAAAAGCACCTTCACAGAAACATCTAGAATAACTTTTGACCAAATATCTGAAATCCATGACTTAGCTGTGTTGACATGGGAAATTAACCATCACAAGCAAATATACATTTCAACTACTACATAATGAAATTTGGGGTAGGCAAGTCGTATTTACTCATTTTGGGGAGAGTAAAACTCAAAGTTGAAAGAAGAAACAATAGAAGAGCAAAAAGACAGTAGACTGATTGACATGGGTAACTGACCCAAACCTAAGTTTCTGGAAAGCAAAATAATGACCCGTTTATGTTTCTTTTTTCATACAGTAGTACTTTTCACGTTGAGGGTGTTCAAGTAAATACTGAAAATAGACTGAAAGCAACGTTTAAACATTACCATTTAATATTACATTAATTAAGTTATGCCAATATACAATACATTTAACAGGTTCACATCTTAGCGGATATTTCACTTGGACTTTGACATAAATAGTTATATATTGAATTATTTATAAAAATTGTAAATATTTCCATTTTTATGCTTACATCAGGGTGATCTCTATACTTCTCACAACCTGTGGACTTTAAGTTATATTCTTTAACTCTTTTTCTATAAAAGGTTAAAAAATGGTATATTGCATCAAAATAAGTAACGTATCGGGGGGTCGGCCCAGTGGTGCAATGGTTAAGTTTTCACATTCCGTTTTGGCAGCCCAGGGTTCACCGGTTCGGATCCTGGTGCGGACATACGCACCGCTTGTCAAGCCATGCTGAGGCAGGTGTCCCACAAATAAAGTAGAGGAAGATGGGCATGGTTTTAGCTCAGGGCCAGCCTTCCTCAGCAAAAAGAGGGGGATTGGCAGCAGATGTTAGCTCAGGGCTAATCTTCCTCAAAAAATAAATAAATAAATAAATAATGTATGAATAAGTGATGAAGATTTTAAAAATAAAAAGTGTTTTCAAAGATAATACTTTTGCAAGCATCTGCTTTAAAAATAATGCTCCTAAAATAAAAAGTTCTTCAGTTTCAAAACAGAACCTGAAATCACTGGAATTAAAACAAGCTTGTATCAGTTTGCTTCTAGGAGTTCTTCACCCGCCAGGTGCGCGAAATGTGAAGCATATGGTGTCTGCCTATATCCTCCCAGGGCACTTTAGTTATCCATCTGGCATAACGTTTATCACATGAATATTTTCCTGAGATACTTATGTGTCTAACTTCCCCAATACATTTTGAACTCTGTGGCCTCTAAACTTCTACAATATTGGACATAGTCCTTTACATGTAGTAAACTTCTCAATAAATGTTTGACAAGTCAATAAAATGAACAAAATGATAACTGCATTTACCTGCCACTATCCATGCTCCATAGAGCAGAGATAAAAATTAACATTATTGATGTATGAAATCTAGGAATTATTCAACCCAGGGAATTTTTTATTTTTATGTCATTGGGTTTTTTTCTGTCACAAAACCTATTGTAAAGGAAATTTTAATACATAAAGTAGAAGACAAAAACAAATACTAAAAATGGTGGCGCCTGGCACATGAAGCCTCTTGTTACCAGGCAGGTCCTAAAGGGACTCTGTGAACCACCAGAACTCCTCAGAGCAGTTTAAAAATTACTATTAAAGGGGCTGGCCCCGTGGCCGAGTGGTTAAGTTCGCGCGCTCCGCTGCAGGCGGCCCAGTGTTTCGACGGTTCGAATCCTGGGCGCGGACATGGCACTGCTCGTCAGACCACGCTGAGGCAGCGTCCCACATGCCACAACTAGAGGAACCCACAACGAAGAATACACAACTATGTACTGGGGGGCTTTGGGGAGAAAAAGGAAAAAATAAAATCTTTAAAAAAAAAAAAAAATTACTATTAAAGACTAAGCCCCAAATTTTGCACATAAGGTTTCTGAGGAAAAATGAATTGAGAAGAATTGATGAAGGTCACAGATTTAATTCAGTGGCTGACTCAGGACTAAAACTTGGCTCATCTGAGTCACGGTTTCAAGCTATTGTCACTATGCATATCATAAACACTAATATTTTTGCAAAATTTTGCTTCCCTGAGTGTTTATTTTGGAAGTAAAATGAAAAAAAAATGTAAAGGTACAAACATTTCACTCTCATGCTAAAAAGAAAAGACATGACCATTTTTTAGTCAGAACTTCCCGACATAGCTCAAATAAACCAATTGTGTTGAAAGAAAAGTCCTTCAGGCCATTCTAACTGCACAGTTCATGACTGATTTCATCACTTCCTTTTATGTTATCACTTCACACTGAAAAATAGCCTCATTTATTCTAGGTGCTGAAATTATTTGCAAAAGAACAATATTACAATGCCAGAATTTATTATTTTTCATTTCAAAGCAAGGAAAATTTGTAGTAGAGAAATTTCTTTAAGGGGGAGGGGGCCAGAGTCCAACACAAACTCATATATCCAGCCTGATAAAGGCTCATCACAACTAAATTCTGAGGATACTTTCGTTTATGTTCTCTGCTAATTATGTTCTTACTTCTTCTGTCTTGAAAGCACATGCTGCATTTCTTAAAAAACTCAGCTTGAAGAGTCATATCAATCTTGAATTCGCAAACTACTAATCTATGTTTCTAATCCAAAGCTGATGCTCAACAAATTATTGTGGAAAAAAATTTGAATGAATAAATTCATACTAAATTATGCTTTTCTCCGTAATGAGACATTCCTTTTTCAAGTCAACTAAATACTTAACCTGACTTATATAGGTGGATGAAGCCTGTATTTTCTTGATACATTTGAAAGTAGTATATTTTTTCACTTTATATATTTCTTCATTCATTCTATGTATATTTACTACACAAGGCACCAAACAAAATGACTCAGATATAGTCCCTACCTTCAAGTTCATTATAATCTAGCATACAGACGTAAATAATGCAATGGGAAATGTGATAAGTGCTATAAAAGAAGCATAGTTAATGTATCATAGAGAATTCTTTGATGAGGAAAAGACAGTTACTTTCCATAAGAATAAGATAAGGGCTCATGAAGTTCAAGCCATTTGAAACTGGCTTTAAAGAGTAGTCAGAAATTGAGGCCATAGACGAAAGTAAACAAAGGGAAGAGAAAACTAACAAGCAGGAAGAACAATGTGATCAAAAGCCTAAGGTAAGAAAACACGGAATATATACAGACTATAGTACGAGGTTCATGCCGGTCATAGGAAGTACGGAAAATAAGCCAAGAAAGACGGGTTGAAGATGGAAGCATGTATTAATACCTAACACATGAAGCAGAAGAGAACAATGGGAGAATTTTAGGCACAAATCTTGCCTAACATACCTGTGATTTAAAAAGAATAATGTATGAGTGCCTAATCTAGATAACAGGGAGGAGATACAGGAAATTGGATGACTAGCTGGGGGGTTGTCGTAACAAGTCAAGGAGGAGTGAGAAATGGAACTTGTCTTCCCTATTAATGTACAGTGCTTTACATATTGCTCTAACTTACTATTCTTTGTTATTCCACACATAAGGTGTAACTGTTAGTACACTACATAGATACCAGAAGTGACACACATTTAGAGGCTTTGTTTTAGAGCCACACCTCACACGAGCCTTTTCTTTTTCACTAACGTCAGATGACTTTGAGATCTCTGACTTTTTCCTCTGAGTTGCGTCCTCTCCACTGCCTAATGTAGTCAGTGGACACCAACATCGTAGGTTTGAATTTAGTGGAAAGAAGAGAAGATCTCCTAATCATCAAACTCTATTATTCTCTCACTTATTAGGTCTGAGTTTTAAAATATATTTCAAATTGAAATATAAGACTATTCAAGATTTTCACTGTAAAATTGGATGTTAATGCTAAATTTCTCAGGGGAGTGCATTTTCCCATTCTTACGGTGCCACAAAATCCTAAAGGTATCATGGAAGAAAATGTGCTTCCCAATGCACACTGTACAATGTTTTGTATTAGCACCTAATGTGATTTTATTTTGGATTATTTATAATTTTTCCCTACTCATTTCCAAAAATGCTGGAGGGATGATTTTTTTTTCTGGGAGGGCTGCCAAAAAAGTTCATTTTGTTGCTTCCATTGAGAAACACCTTTAGCACATTAGAAAGAAAACTTTCCATTGCAATATAATTTGGGAACTTGGAAAAACGGGAGAAAGTTCTAAACTTCTGATGTATTATCTACCAACTAATGTGACTCATTTCCAAAAAATAAGACACGCAACCTATACTAAGGATACAATCTTTGCAAAACTACTTATTAAGAATTTTTTAAAAACATTCTTTTAGGTGGTGGTTGTCTTTTGTTAATAAGAAAAATCTCTATGATTTAATTAAGAATCACAGGCAACACGGTCAGATAATTTACTATTACATTCTGGTATCAAACAGTGACCTAAAGTTTATTAAGTTCCCCCGGTATAACAAAATTCACCTGAAGTTTACTCTTAATTAGTCACATTAGGACACATTTAGAGACCCCCACCCCTCTGTCCAGCTTCATTTCCACCGCATTAGTGCTTGCTTTCAGAGCCCCAGACACAATGGTTTCCTTCACTTCCTCAGGCACATTCTCCTCCCCACTTCAAAGTGTTCTTATGTTCTTCTGTTCCCTGTCACTGGAATACTCTTCCTGCACTGTCTCCCTTGCCGCTGTCTCCTTGCACTCCAGTCTTCAGCTCCAATACCACTCCCTCAAAGACACCGCTCCACGCCCAACACTAGGTCTAGTTTCCAGATTGTATGCTCTCCCGCCGTCCTGTACCTTTTCTTCCTTCATGCTTCCCAGTTGCAATCAAATAATCAATTCTGTGGGAGATTGTTTGAGGAATATGAGTATTAGAAAATAAGTTTTTTGATGAATGTAAGAATTTTGAAATACAAGTTTCACAAGAGCAGGAAAATGTCAGTAGTGTTCACCTAGCACTTAATAGGTGAGAAGTACTTTGTAAAACTCAAGTCCTTGTTGGATAAATGAATTAAAATATTGCACCAAATTATTAAAAAAATAGAGGTCTTTTTTTTTCTTTCACATAAATTCCAGTGCCCTTCAAAAAGATGAGCTCTATTAGGCTTTTTACAGTTGTTCCACTGAGTATAATTGAGAAATAATTTCCCTTAAAATTGTTTTAATGAATAGGTATTTAAAGTAGTACCATAAGAAGTAGCACTAATTTTCATTCCTTAATCATGAAGCTGTAAAATATTGATGGCTAGAAGCAGAATAGAATCTCAATCATTTAGGAAAACATATATTAAAAGATATTTAAAAGTCAACATTTGAGGAAGAATTTATTTTTTAATACTATGGTTCTGTTTTTTGTGCCTTTTGGGGTAACACACAAAAAAATGTGACCAATTGAAAAGTGAGCTAGAGACACTGCAGAGGTGCAGATTTGATGTGAATGTCGCCTATGCTATATGAAACTAGAGAATATGTGGGTACATATGATTCTTGTGATATTTTTCAGAGATAAACATAATAAATGTTTAGCCTTGCATATGCTTCGCTTTACCAATAAAACTGTATTTCTATGGATACTCAATAGTTAAGATCTTAAAGTTTGAAAAATTTGTATCAACAGACCTATAAGGTGTTGGCCAAATCTACCATCGTGCTTAATACCTTCCACCTACCTAGGCGCTCGCTATATTCCGCTCTGTACCAAGTAATGAATTATACACTTAGGAAGTCAGGTGACCACCAAGCAGAATAAAGACACAAATGTAATTCTTTTGTCATTGTTTTAACGTATGAAAAAACGTTTTTTACAACTTGTTTAAGTCATTCAAATTTCATTAATACTACCAGAGCAAACAATACGTAATTTGTTATCATGTATATTTCTCAAGAAATGTCACACTACTTATATGTTTGTGTACCATTGTGATATAATACTGCTTTTCTCAAACACTAGCAAGTATGTCTGAGAAATATAATTATGTTTTGGCTGTGGCCAAAGTGTGCATCCTGTGGTTGGGTGCATACACAGCTGGAATCATATTCAGTTTTGTAATATTGTCTTTGGGCCATAATAATCATTATTTTTATTTCATTAAGCAAGAAACAGTCAGTGGTCTTAATTTTTGTAAGGGAAGCATAATTTAGCTTTCCACTGTTATGGATTATAAAAAAAGGACTCTATGCACAGCTTAAATATTTTCTACTTGCAAAAGAAGAAAAAATAAAATTTGAGAAGAAAATTAAAAGATAAGCTATAACATTTCATTTCTGGATGTTAAAAGTCATTCACAAGGACTAGGTAATGGTCTCCACCGATACACCCAATGGGCAAAGTCACTTGTGTCCTTATGTCCTCTGATACAGGAGGAAGTAGTACATGGAAATTTGAACACACAAGTGAAACACATAAAATATCTTGATAAGATATCCTAATAATATGATATCTATGATAGTAACTAACAATGAAGATGTTTAAAAATATTCACTAATAATTCATTGGGGGGCAATAAATATACATTTTTTTAGTATTTACACACACATATATACAAATGTACATACATATATGTAGGTATTTTGTGGTGTCCCTGAAAATGTACCTCTCAAATTTCCTTATGTGGGGACTATAATTGACCAACAGCCCCAGTTACTATGTTCTAGAATCCACCACTGCATTTTCACTGAGGCCACGCTACCCTGGGTTATTCTTAGCTAATGACGGAGCAGGGCAGGATTACCAAGACAGGCCCATTCCTGGAAGATGCAGGACTCCTCTGACAGGCAACTGTGGCACAAGGACTCCCCACTGGCTGCATTTAAACTTCTGCCAATCCAATCCTCCTTCCCTCCTTGCTTTCCTCTTCCTTCCCAGGGATCAGCCCTGCATCACCGTCTGACGGTTCTCTCTGCCTCCTTTAGATTCTTTCCCTTCCCCCCTTACAGTCATTTCCCCAATAAATCTCCTGTATAACTAATTCTTACATAGCATTTGCATTTCAGTGGACAAGATCTAATGCATGCTTGTATACACTTACTCACATACACCACATATTTATAGTTAGAGAGACAGATATTTAGATAGATAGATAAATGAATAGGTATATATATTTGCAATCTACTCATGAATGAATAGATGACAATTCACAAAATATGATATGATTAAGTACTTCCACATATATGTTTTTCTCACACATTCTTGTTTTGTGTATTATTCTCACTTTTATGCTTAGAATCAAACAGAACACTTCATTAAAGCTTGGATTAACAACATGGAGAGACAAAGGTTAATTTACTCTTGGTCAGTTTCCTAACCAAAGCATGATACTGAGGCAATGTTGACACTAGTAATAGAGAGCATTTCCAGATGTGCTATAAAGACGATTATGTGGCATAATCATTATTATTTCTATTAAAACTTTAAGGACATTTATGTTTGGTAGCCAAGAAAATAAAAGTAGTTTTCTACTGTCATAAAGTCCAAGAAGGAAGACTGTACTTTCTTTTGTACTGCTGTGTCCTTAAGGCTTATTACAGGTTATGAGTAATGAATTGGATAACAAATTGAATGAAGAATGAATGAATCAGTGAACGAATATGGAGAAATTCAATCATGAGAGGCAGAAGTCTCACATTCATTAAAAAAAACATGTTTTACAACTGAGAAGCAGAATATGAGACAGCCTTATCCTGGCTTTGCCTCAGTTGCTTCATCTCTGGTTATAATAAAGTCCAGACCGCTCCAACTCACCTTCTAGACCTTTCCAAAGTCTAATTTTCCAGGTTCATCTTAAAATAAATACTTATATTTATTTATATATATTATACTTTTATATTTAGACCAAATATGATTATTCTCTGAGTATACTCTTCCATACCCTAGTTTCCATGAATTAACTCTCAGTCTTTTCTCAGCCTGGAATGTTCCAAATTGTCAATAAGAATCATCATTTATGGGGCTGGCCCCGTGGCCGAGTGGTTAAGTCTGTGCACTCCGCTGCAGGCGGCCCAGTGTTTCGTTGGTTCGAATCCTGGGCACGGACATGGCACTGCTCATCAAACCACGCTGAGGCGGCATCCCACATGCTACAACTAGAAGGATCCACAACGAAGAATATACAACTATGTACTGGGGGGCTTTGGGGAAAGGAAAAAATAAAATCTTTAAAAAAAAGAAAAATTTAAAAAAAAAAAAAAAGAATCATCATTTATGCCACAACTAGAAGGACCCACAACTAAGATATACAACTAAGTGGCGGGGGGTCGGGGTTGGGGAGATAAAGCAGAAAAAAAAAAAAAGATTGGCAACAGTTGTTAGCTCAGGTGCCAATCTTAAAAAAAAAAATCAGAATCCTCATTTAAGCCTGAGATCAAAGCTGAATTCCTGCATAAATTGTTCATTCACATATTTGCTGAAATGGAATAACTCTCTTAATAACACTCACAGGACTTGCCTCTATTATGCATTTATCAAATTCTTTATTTTAATATAACATTATTTTTATCCTGAGTACCTCCATAAAAAGATTAGGAAGTGACTGCACTGTATTGCATCTCTCTTGCATGTATGTGTCTACATGTTGTAAATGATTTATATACTCTAAAACCTGTAAATACATAGTGGGCAAATGATTTATCTTACTCCATTTCATCTTTCAAAATATTGGCCTCAGTTTTTCCCTGCCTTCAAACCTCTAGACAACTTCCTCCTAAATCCAGAATTAATCCAGACACATTTTGATGAAATGATGAATATGATTAATATTTAGAAGACCATCCTTTCATGAACCACCCAGAATTCATCAGTCTGACTCAAATACTTATCCTCCAGTTACCTGTGGGTGCTGTGATCTGGACCACCATCCATTTTTTTCTATGTCAGTTCCAAGGGCAGTTGGTCTCTCTAGTTCAAGTTCATTTCCCTAATTCTTATAAACCAGAACATACAACTTCAGAATGCCTTGAGCTGAATCTCTATACATTATAGCACCTGGCAATTACAAAAGTACGCTGCATATATGGGTGCCAAATATATGTTTGTTAGATGTTTACGTGTGGATTGAACAGAAACAGATAGCTCATCTGAATGGTCATACTAATAAATTTAAGTTTTAATATAAATAATTTCATTTTATCACTTACAATTTATTTATTTATTTTTTTATTTTTTTTGGTGAGGAAGATTAGCCATGAGATAACATCTGTTACCAATCTTCCTCTTTTAGCTTGAGGAAGACTGTCGCTGAGCTAACATCTTTGCCCATCTTCCTCTATTATATATTATATGCAGGGGACTGCCACAGTGTGGCTTGACAAGCAGTGCTAGGTCCGTACCCGGGATCCTAACCTGCATACCCTGGGCCAGCGAAATGGAGTGCATGATCTTAACTGCTACACCACCAGGCCAGCCCTTCTCACTTTAAATCTTAGAGAAACATTTTTTCACACATAAAAACCTGACAGATCAAAATAAAGAAAACACATTTATAGGAAAATTACCATGAAGAAAGCATTAAAAAGTAATGATGTTATCTAAAGCAGAAAAATCAATCAAGTAAGCAAAAATGGTCTCATAGAGCTAAAACTCTGCCATCAAAGCCTACCTCAGGACAACCACAATTTAAAATAAAATACAAAAACGAGGGTGAAAAGATAGAGAATAGAGCACAACCAAAGAACAGGAGAACACAACTCAATGAGCACCGAAAATCAATGAAGTGAAACTGGTCTGTCCCTGAAAATGAACAAGGTGAAAATGGACCATTTTTGCCTTCATTGATTTTCACCGCTCGTTGAGTTGTGTCTGCCTGTTCTTTCGAGGTCGTATCATTTTCTTTCTATTTCTTTTTCAACTCCTAAGCAAGACTTGGCAATCCTAAAGGTGTTATGAGGACATGCTTAATGACTTCTCACATTCTATTACAGGAAATCCATCTCTTCCTTCCACAATTATAGATTCTGCATCTATTACACGTCAGGCACCAAGACAGGCACGGTAGAAGATCAAAGTGTAAGACATTATTAGAATCTGACATTATCACTGAGGAAGTCTGTTGTGTGTTGGTTTGTTTTTTAAATGACTCTAAAAGTACTTTATCTTCTGACATGGGAAGAACTTAACTTCTGCTTCTAAGAAACACGACCAAACTTAGCAAAGTTGGAAACAAAGCTGAGATTATTTTCCTTATGTGACATAATTGATACTCAATGATGGAAGATTAAAAATTCTGAATCCAGATGAATTATGTTTTACATGCTCTTACTGTGAGCCAAGATCCTAATTTTCTTTTAATCTAATTGCTTTCTCTGAGACTCAAAGCCAGCTTTGATCCAAGTGCTTTGATAAAGGTGCTTTCCCAGGACGAAGCAGCTTTTCTCACTGAATAAATTACTCTCACTAACTTTCAGCATTCCCAAGCTGTGACTTACAAAATTAAAAGTAACGCCAGGAAAGAGTTAATGAAACATCTAGAGACTTTTAATTGTTCTAAGATATAAATGAATTTGCCTTAAGTGATATACACCATCAAGAAAAGATAGATTAGATCATATTACAGGTAAAATCTTAAGTACAACGCTCCAGTAAAAATAAGAATAAATAGGAATAATATTTTTTGTAGCTGGGACAGATAAAAGATTATTTTATGAGGAACCTATACAAATGATCAGAAAAATACTAACGCTTCTATTGTAAAAAAGGAAAAGCACATCCAAGAAAATTTTGTACAAGAGAAATACAAACTGGTTTTTCACATATGGCAAAAATTTTCAACTCCAATAAGCTCCACTACTCCAATAATTTTCATTTTATGCAAATCTGAGAAACAATGAAATATTTTTCACAACATTAAACAGGATTAGCAGCAAATACTAAGTTTGTGAATTGGGTGTTTGCCTATCATTCTGGCAGCATTCTAAGTTATGTAAAGCAATTTTGTTTTATGAAACAAAACACTTAAAATTGTCTAGCCTCTTCAACCTAATAATCTCACTTCTGGTAATCCTAAGAAAATATTTCCAAATATGATAATACCCTAGGGAGACAGATCTCCAAAACAGTTCTATATAGAACAGTAAAACCTAAGAGCAAGCCATATATAATATATAATTACAGGAAAACTAGCTAATTAAATCATGCTATCTAATGAAATATTGCACAATTAATTATATTTATGAGTAATAGGTAATAATGTGAAAAATGTTGATGATAAAATATCAATTAATGGAGAGAGATTACATATTACATGAGCATTATGCCTGCAATAATCTTTACAAATAAATATCATAAAATCAAGAAATGAAAGCTAAGGCTCTAGAAAGTTGGCAGTGGTTCAGCTTGAATAATGAGATTGAATCTGAGTTTTAAAAATTATTTTGATTTTAAAAAAATGTTTCTTCTTGGGGTCGGCCGAGTGGCGTGGCGGTGAAGTCTGTGCACTCCACTTTGGTGGCCCAGGGTTCACAGGTTCAGATCCCGGGTGCTAGCACTACTCATCAAGCCACTCTGTGGTGGCATCCCACATAAAATAGAGGAAGATGGGCACAGATGTTAGCTGAGCAACAATCTTCCTCAAGCAAAAAGAGACACCTTGGCCAAGATGTTAGCTTGGGGCCAATCTTCCTCACACACACGCACAAAAATATTTCTTGGTGTTAATTTAAATGTTTTAATAAAATATTTAAATCTGTTTATACTGGTTTTAAATCAAATATACCTCACACAATTTTTACTACAGCTTTTATTTGATTTTCATAATTGTATTTATTTTAGGAGTTTCTCATTATTAAATTTCTCTTCCATTCATGTAAAGTTTTTAGATGTTGGTCTTCATACTGAATTACTTACTAATGCACCATTTTTCTGCTTAGTGTATAACTTGGTAAAGATATAGTAAGTAAGGCAAACCTCCTTTCAAGCCAATTATTTTAATAAAAGTTAAAATCAATATTGCTGTTCATCAGTGTAGCCTCATTCAGTAGTCCATACCTGTGGACTGGTCATTGCACGTACGTTTACTTGGGCACGAGGTTCCAAATGTGAGAAATGCATTATTATTTGGTTATCTTTCAACAAAGGGTGAAGTGCTGTGAGAGCCACATATTTATAAAGCAAAGATGGGAAAATAATAGGACCGTGTGGGCTGGTGGAAATGGCAACTACTACTTGGTTTGGAAAATAAATATAAAGGGATTCTAGCGAGACTCAGAAGAGCACTTGACACCCCTCAGCTTATTTTCGCTCACACGGACGTACACAATCTGCCCTCCGCTGGTCTGCCAACAGTTTGCCTGGGGAAGTATTATCACAGCCATTTCTAAAGATTATTTTATTTTCTTTTTTTCCTCTAAGGGGTCTTAACCCTTAATTTCATTAGATTAGTTTCCTTCGCTGGCAGAAGAAAAACAGACCAACAAAGCAAACCTATTTTTGAGGCCTGGAGGCAACACAGTATCACATAACTATGAACTAGAATACATTTTATCTAAAGTTATTTGGGCAAACCCAATGCATTACTATCTGAATCTTTTATTTATGTTTGCTTTTAAATATTAAATATAATATCACAATTATAAAAATGTTTCATTTTCAGGAAAGTAAAGACCATATATAATCTTAGGATTATAAGCAGGTAATCTAATTTAGTGTTTCCCAGCCCTACTGAATAGCTGAGATGCTTTAAAAAAATAAACAAGCAAAGAAACATTCTCAGGCTTTACACTAGATCTGCTGAATAGAATCAAAAAAGGGATGGTAGAGGAGAAAATCTAGGAATCTGAATTAATTCAAAGATTACCAGACAAAATTTGAGAATTTCTAGTCTAATAATTCATGCAAAGATGGCTATTCTCTGGTCCTCCAACCTAGCAAGGTGTTGCAGTGGGGCAGCCTGAAGTTGTTGCAGGTAAGCTTCCCATGTGTGTAGTAAACACATAAAATGTAACTGGGCTAGAATCACTGAAGAGTCAATGAGGCGACCCCCAAAACGAGGCACTATCAGGTGGACAGCGAGTTGGCTCTGCTGAAGGCTGTCTTGGATTCAGACTGGACCTTCCATGTTAGAGAACGCTACAGTGGGGTCGTCCAAAGAATGCACATCTGAGGCCCATCAGAGAGCCACACAGAAGATAGCAAAGCAAAGAAAGCACAATGGCAGCAACTGTCTGCTCTCCTTTCTCTGATCCACCACACATAAGTAGTTAGACTTTAAAAACTAAGTGGGGGACATTTATCTCAGAGTCAGCCCACAACCCACTTCCTCTCCACTCCAAGCTATCACTGTCTCAGTTTAAGGCCGCACTGGGAAGAGGGGAGAGCAGACAATTTAAATCAAATTTGAGATCAAAGTTTTAACTGAATTTTAGTAACAAAAAATTAGAAAAAAATTTTAACGTATCCCAATGGCATAAAGCATGGCAAATGATTACCATAGCTGAAAACAGTCATTGGGCAAAGAATTCAGAATTAAGCCCTACCTAACCAAGGTAAAACTACTCACCAAATCAAGTACAACATAATAATGCAGCCTCCCTAAAAGGGGGAACCACACTGCAGTAGAGTTAGTCTACATCAAACTCCCTAAGACTTTTTCACAGGGCTTGTTCCTAAGTCGGCTATTCCTTATGCTGTCCTTGTTTCATGATTTATTGGATTCAAGCATAGCCCCTTACATTTATCTCTGCTGCATTTACTGTAGGATTTATCCCTTTGCTCCTTTTGTATCCCGAATCTGTCACTTAGCATATCACCTTTTCATCTCTCTCAGCTTTAAATTGCAAGTTTGATACGGGCTCCTTCAATATATCCACAGCTGATAAAGATTTCTAACAAATAAGATAAAGTTCACGCAAGAGCACTGAAGCTTCTAACAGAAGGAGTCTCCCTTCACTTTTATATGGTACACGAAGGATAAAGGCCAAGATTTCCATGATATGCCATCACTCTCAATTGACTGGCATATAACATTGGGTTTAAAAACCTGGACTCTAGGGCCAGACAGGCTGGGATTTAAATTACCCATCTGCTACTTGCTAGCCTGAGTTTACTCCATACAAAGGAGGAGATAGTAACACCTATTTCATAGAATTGTTGACAAGATCAAATAAGTTAAGAAATACAAAATACTTAGAAGAGTGTCAGGCACATCATAAGCCTTATATAAATATTAAATATTTTTACTAGATAATGAGCAATCACATCTTGCTGAAGTCCAGATTCGTGATGTCGGCTATAGTTGCCTAATAACTACAACCCGGTCATAACCAAACAACAAAATAAGCAATAAGGTGTACCTGATAACTTAGATTTTGTTAAGCTGAGCCAGATTCTGGTTATTATTTTTTCTAATAATTTCTTATAGGTTTGTCTGAAAAAAATTATTTATCTTCACTTTTGCTTGAAAGAATATTTACCTATCTGTTTAAGTAGCAAAAGTGATACCAAAAATGCATGAATTAAGTAAATCAATCAACTGTCCAACCGTGCTGAATTTTTAGGATATCTCTTCTGGCATTCAACGTCTATTACATTCCAGTAGAGATTTTGTAAACATGTTTAAAGAGAAAATCAAAGTGAAAGTCTCCTTTTTCATAGACCTCCAGAGCGCACATGGCACTTGTGCTTGAGAGGAGGCAGAATGTGCTATGAGGCTCTCACAAAGCACTGGCAGTAAGACAGAAAACCATTTTACTACATCTCGCTGTAATTTCATGGGATACTACGTGAATTACTGCGTGGGAGTCATTGTTAAAAGAGCAAGGCTTTGTGTATCTAAAGATCTTGTTCTTTTGAAGGTTATATCAGAGAAAACCAGAAAATTCATAAATATTTAAATATTAAAAAGCACCACTGGGATTTTTTTTTTAAAGATTTTATTTTTTTCCTTTTTCTCCCCAAAGCCCCCCAGTACATAGTTGTATATTCTTCGTTGTGGGTCCTTCTAGTTGTGGCATGTGGGACGCTGCCTCTGTGTGGTTTGATGAGCAGTGCCATGACCGCGCCCAGGATTCGAACCAACGAAACACTGGGCTGCCTGCAGTGGAGCGCGGAAACTTAACCATTCCGCCACAGGGCAAGCCCCACCACTGGGATTTTTCAATGAAAAGAAGACACTGGTTAAACAGGTGGCATTGTAGCCAATGAAGAGCTGGGATGTCGGCATGAATATGTGCCCATGGCTAAACTATAGGTATGGGAAAAAAACATACAGAGAATATAAACTGCCATACACATATTAGATTACTTTATTTATTTATTTATTTTGGTGAGGAAGATTGGCCCTGAGCTAACATCTGTGCCGATCTTCCTGTATTTTGTATGTGGGATGCCTCCACAGCATGGCTTAATTAACGGTGTGTAGGTCTGCATCTGGGATCCAAACCCTCAAACCCTGAGCTGCCAAAGCACACTGTGTAAATTTAACCATTATGCCACTGGGCTGGTCTCTATTTTATTTATGAAAATTATATGACACTAGAAATGTACCAGTACAGTGCCAAAATTTACTTGTGATGGCTTAGCAAATACATACTATGAAATAAAAACAAAGAAAATGACAATAAAATGAGTTTCAGATATTAAGATAAAGGCCAGGGAACACGGAGCACAAACATGCATGCAATAAGGTGAGAATCAACCACCGCATTTGGATTTAGGCTGTAAGTGTCCTGGCACCATTTTTTAATAACAAATAACACTCCTGCTACCCCTCTGCTTTTTCATTAACTACTAGTTGACTTGGTTTTGGCAATTTTTCATAAATTCTATCCTGATTTTAAAATTTAAAAAAATTTGGTGACATCATGAAATTTATCAACATGAATTTTTATGTTATTTCTGACGTATGTACCTATAAAATAATTACAATAACAAAGACAAAAATTTGTGAATGGCCTGTAAAAACTCCAATCATTAAATGTCTTTTCACAGCTCAAGTCAGCAAAACGAATTTAAAAAGAGCATGTTAACTTGGTTCAAGAGAAACTGATAGTAGTAAGAAGAGTTCAAAGAAAGACTTCAAGACATTGAAATTAATATCGAGGTATAAAAAATTTTAATAAGCAATAAAACATCTAAGCAATTCTGATTTCTTTATGTATTATTCTAAAGATGGTAGTTTGCCTTGAGCCCAAGCAATTCAGTTTAATGGAGCCTCGATTTCCAACAATTGACACACGGATGCAATATGCAGAAAGGAAGCAGAACAAGTTATCAAGTTTGTTTTGATGTCTGACTAACACATTCTACATATTGATTTTTTTAGTGAACTATTGAGGGTTAAGCAGAAAAGGAAATATGAATAATCAAATATCAGCAATATAAAGATAGTTCTATTCCAGACCATTCAAATAAGTATTGACAATATTTTAAGTATTCCTGAAGAGACATCACTGCAGACTGCATCATTTTTTCAAATTATTTAACAATGAAGTGTTAGTAATTGGTCAATGTTGTAAAATCTCAGTGCAGCAATACTTTTACACATTTTCAATTTGAAGACGCTTACTACTTAATGTAAAGTTTCTTTTCAAAAAATGTAAGGTCCCCGTGACTTTAATACAAACATCTCTGTCAATTAAGATGAGCACTTTTAAATCAAACTAGGATATTTCCTTCAATATTTAATCACTTTGAAAAAATTCATACATTTAGTGATGCATTGATTAAAAATTGTCACAGCCAATGCTCTAGCTAAAACAAACAATATATTTTATACTATGATATTTAGTACATAAAGCTTTCAATACCTATTATTCTATATGATAAACATTGAATGCATGATATTAAATAAATGTTCTAATTTTTGGACCAATCAACATTATTGTTGTTAATAATATTATATAACATTAATGTTTTATAATCAACATTATATAATCAATAAATTGTTGTATAAGAAAGTGTGAAAAACAGGCATTTAGGCGATCGTTTTCCTTTTGTCTTGAATAAGAAATATACATAGGTATATATTACATATATACATATATATGTCTGTACACATACACACACAGAAACTAATAGAAGATTCCATAATCAGTTATTAGGCAATGTACTATCCTTGTTACTCTTCCATGGGATTGTAACTATTCAAGATAACTTGTACACTTCACAGTTAGAAACAGGAAATGGTACTGATGTCACTTAAACAAATGTAAAAGTAAAAACAGAAACAAATACCAAAAAAGGGGGGAAAGTTTGTATAGCAGTGTTGTTTCGATAAATGAAGTAAAAATAGATACCCAGAAATTATGCACTGAATTGTCCCCCTGTAATATCAATTTGTTAGAATTTCATCTTGAAAGTGAGAATGTTACAAGAAATAACTTTTTTTATTGCCACATCTTCAGTATGCTGAGAAAATATTAATTCGTTGATATATCCTTCCTTGAATTTTAGGTCAGCTCAACAAATAACATTTTCATATTTATTTATTTAGAAGTTTGTTGACTATCCACCAAAGAAAAGCAATTTTACTATTAGTGGGTATTTATAGACATTGTCATTATTTGTCCTCCAAAAATCTTTCATTTAAAGGCACCTGTAACTTTAATGGAGTGTCTGAACTTTGTGGTATGTGTTTCACAGAGAGCAAGATCTGCTATTATATTAATGTTCCTTTCAACATGATAGGAAGACATGGGTGATAGTGCCAAATCCTCATTAGAAAAACTGTCAAGTTCCATATAAATATTAGTATTTTCTCACATGGCACAGTGATTCCTATGTTGCCCAAAACCAAACAGTGTCAGATACAACAAAAATTCTATCACAAGGTCTAAAGAAAACTCAGAAATGAAAAAACCTAGTCTATCAGGCTATTCTTTTTTTTTTTAATGCTTTTTGATGAGGAAGATTGTCCCTGAGCTAACATCTGTTGCCAATCTTCCTCTTTTTCTTTTTTCCTCCCCAAAGCCTGACTACATAGTTGTCTATCCTAGTTGTAGGTCATTCTAGTTCTTCTACGTGGGACGCCGCCACAGAGTGGCTTGATGAGCTGTGTGTAGGTCCACGCCCAGGATCCGAACCAGCAAACCCTGGGCCAGTGAAGTGGAGCAGGGGAACTTCACCACTCAGCCACAGGGCCGGCCTCTATCAAGCTATTCAAATGTAGCCTCTCTATGAAAATATCTTGGACAAATAGATCCTCGGACTAGATTCCTCCAGTGACAGAGAACTCACTATTTCCTGAGGCAGCCCATTCTAGAACCAACCATAGAGAGTTATTCCCCACAGTGAGTTAAATTCTCACTCATTATAACTAAATCTGTGAATCCTAGTTCTCTACTCTGCAATGGCATAGAAAAGTTAAAGCATCTTTTATATGAGAGCTCTGCCAATATTAGGAGAAAAGAGTCAAAAACTTCTCTTCTCCAGGCCAAACATCCCAGCACCTTCAACAAGCCTTCATATGTTGTGATTGACATGTACTCCCTCTCTGGTTTATTCTGCTCCACACAGCGTCCAGTTTATCAACTATTTCTCATCAAGTGTGGTCTGACATAAAAGAAGCAGAAGGGGGCAAACACCTGCTCTGTTTTAGACACACAAGCTCTCACGGCTGCTGTAGCACATTTTTGTTATCCACTGTCCACATCTATCTTCTTCACATCTTCCACAGCATCTTCATGTACGCTGCTTTCAGCCAGGTTTGATCCTTGTTTGCTTTTTGATAATTATGGCTTATTATCCTCTTCTGTCAAGAATTCTTTTGATCACAAAGCTACACTCAGCCCGAAAAAGATTTGCAAGCTTCACAGGGAAATTTGTAAAATGTCCCAATCATCTCAGCCCCACACAAATGAAAATATGAAGGTGACTCCAAGGCTGAGAATAAGAGAACCCTGTAGGAAAAGTGTAGGGGGAGTACCAACTCACATAGGGCTCAGTGAATATAAAAAGGGAGAGCTATACAATTCTTTGACACAAATCACTGAAGACATATCTCTCTTATAAAGACATAATAATCTTGGATATGCATAGGTCCTTTCATATTCTAGTTAGCCATTACAGGATTAAAGTAAGAATGCTAACATTCTTGAACTAGTGAATTCCATTCTCACAAGATGAGCAACAGTAAATACTTTTCTACTTCTAAACATTTGACCTCCTATAATAAGTACTAAACGGATTTAAGGGTGCTAAACTGTCATACTGGTAGTTAACGAAAACATTCAGTGGAAAACACAGTTGACTTTCAGGGAAACCTATCTAACTCATCTATATACATATTATATTAATTTCCTCATTGGACAAATTTCTACTATTAGAAGATAATTTTAATTTGAAATCCTTTCTCAAAGATATTAAATTTACTTAAACTTGAAAAAACTGACATATGTGAAAACTAACTAAGATTAAATTACGCCCCCACCCCGCGTATTTCATTTGTTTGGTTTGCCTCCAAGAGGAGTTAGGGTGCCTTCACACTAACTCTTCGTCCTTTCTAACATCTCCAACTTTCACTTAAATGTACCACACCCATCTTACCGCATTTTGATGGCCTTTTAAGTCCTGTGAACCTGATTTTAACTGATATTAAATTGCAAAAGGCAGATGATATAATCTGGAATGCATTCTTAGCTTTCGTTTATTGATAGTTTAGCAGCAAGGGAAGATGCCTTGAGGCATAACAAGGCTACCTAAAGTCCTAAACATACCTATATTCCTTGATCCAACCAGGCAGTGCCTCTATTTCACTCTACAAACTTCTCCATAAATTGCTTTTGCTGAACTGTATCTTGCTATGATGCCATCGGAGGTTATATAAAAAAACAGCCATGAAATTCACTGTGGAATCTCTTGAAGAATGTTGTTGAGAATAATGTTATTACATTAGGAGAGCCACTCCACTTAGAAAATTTCTAGTCTGATATTAATACTGAGAACAATTTTTCATCTCAAAGAATAATTGGTTGTTTTTATCTTATGGGCACTATGAATTGTATAACTGATTAGATCTCCCTTTTTAATTTGGCTGCTAGAAAACAGAGCGCTAAATGCACGACCCACCTGTGGGAAGCATATGATGTGTATTTTTGGTCTCATTTCAGATTCCACTTTTGAATCCAATCTTAGATTTTTGTTCGCTTGCTCTCTCTTTTGATCTTCATTTAATATTTGCAAGTCGCTTTATAAGAAAGGGGATAAATTAATTACTGAGATGACAAATTAAAATACTATTTTACCATCCTAGAAGCAGCACAGTAACGGGAACAGTAAAAGCCAGGAAAGGCAGCTTTTAGCTTCACATAATATCTCTGACATTCATGTTTTTCATCTGTAAAATATGATAACACCTAACCTAATTTACTTAGTTGTTCTTGTTAGCAAATAAGATAACAGATACAATATGCAAAGTAAAAACGTTCAATAAAAAGAAAATTATAAATATTATATTTCATTAATATCATATGAAAAGGATATATGGGAATGTACCAATTGCCCCAAAGAAGAAGTAAATTAATTATACTTATGCTCTCCTCCTTTGTTTCCTGTGTTAAAAATTTAGAAACTCCAATAAACAAGATTATCAAGGGAAATGTCAGAAGTTAAGGGAAAGAAGAGAAGACAATAAGAACTAAGATGAATTTATTACAACACCTTTAGTAAATAAATGTCAATCAAAATTCTATTTCAAAATATTCTTTTACTAGCATTAATCAAATATTGAAAACAAAATAATAATCTTAATCTCCAAGGAAGCACAAAGCAGACAGTTTCCTTCACAATGGCTTGATTTTTGATAAGCCTTTAAAATATTTTCTATTTATCAGTTAGAGTAGAAAACAGGCACAAGAAATTTACACTCATTTAGATAAGAAAATATGCAAACCTAAATTATTTACTATAACACTTTGCACTCTTTTGGATTTGTTTTAGCATTCACTTAATTAAACTCAACAATTAAATGGAACCAAGATAACTGAGGGAAAAGATATTAATGCACTGTTACCTTTTTAAAAATTAATCTCCCTGGAAGGGTTTCTTTATTTACATTTTCTTAAAAATTTAATTTTCCATCATGAAATTATATCAAGGTAAAATAGAGGATTTGGGGATCGTTCATTGTTCCATCTTTTCTTAGTTTATCTATCTAAGTGATATTTGAGATGGACTGTGAAAACTGAGCATTTAGCACAAACAAAACATTTTCTACCAACAAAATGGGTTCTGATTTAGTCTATAATTCAACAAAACTATGTATGCTCTCCTTTGCAATGTTATGGTGCTATCTCTCCCAACCCATTCATTTCTTCATTCGTTCATCAAAATATATTTGGGACATATTGTGGGGGAAGATAATCAATATAATATGGTTTAAATACTAAAGAGGGTCCCATAAATTAGAAGACCCTAAAGAAGCCAGAGTTGATATTAGAGAAAAGAAGATTAATATAAGAACAAAAATCTAAGTGTTATTCGGAGCACCCTTGTGATATTTTCAGTCTGAACACAGATCAAATTTGTAAGAAATCAAGCCAATGATAGGACAAACAAATAAAAGATTGAATTCAGAATTACGTCCATTAATTAGCAATTCTGTATGAACTGAGCTCCTAGTAGATGAGATTGAAAGGAAATGACATAAATCCAATGACTTTAGATAACACTGGTCAAAAGCCTGTATCCAGACACTAAGACAGGCTGTTACACCCACCTTCCTTCACCCTAAAACACATGAGCCATTGGTTAGCTCACTGGCTAAATATTATTTCCATGTCAGTTAATCTCAGAAGGCTTCTTAGGAGGTGACGTTATGCTCTGTGAGAGTATTACATAGGAACAGAAGAAAGAGGAGTCCCCTTTAGATCCCTAAGGAGGCTCTAGATAACTGGAAAGACAAGGTGGAAAACTTATGCAGCCATTATACATAATGTATCATCAAAAGCCTTTCAACCCTGAATACCGGGATATTGTGCCATGTAAGAATCAAAAGAAAATATACTTTGTTCTTGTTCTTTGCTTGTTCTTTGTTCTTTTTCAAAAAGGACATATTTCCATACGGTCGCTCTCTGCAGACCTCCCTGTCTAAGGAGCCCCACTTAAGCATCGCTATCTTCCGCATCCACGTGAAGCTACCACTCACAATCTATCGAAGGCTTTGCTACTTCTGTACTCCTGCCTTTTATCATTAGCACTCTGATCACTGCTTTCATTTAAAATAAGCAAACTAGGTTTATTAGACAACTGCAGTGCTCTGTTATTCTTAACTATGTCACATTGTTTAACATATTCTTAAACTAAGCATTTACCCTGTCCACACTGATTCCCATTTTCCTGCTTCAGTCATCACATAAAAGCTCTCTGTACATCATGTTATCACACTCTCTCTGCACGCATAAGTCCTAGGAACTTGTGTTGTGTTACTCTAAGTATTTCAATGCTGCTTGTCGATGAACGCTCCAGGGTCTCAGAATTAGTGACAGTTTCACAAAATCCAACACGACTTTCGGACATATGAAACTGATTAAATATCTGAAGAAACGACAGGTAAGAAATGCATCAGGTATAAGTTCCATAGAAAGGCTGAACTGAATGTTTGAATCATAAAGAATTTATTGCGTTTGTACGACTCGCACAGCAGTCGCTCAGGCATTGAAGTGAGACGCTGAAGAGAAAGAAAATGGATGGGATTGGGACACATCTCAGAGGCTAAGGAGAACAGAACCACAGAAAACTAGAGAAGGTAGATGATAACATTTCTGATCATAATAATACAAATTAAATTATCTGCTAACATTTATTATGTAGTTAGACAGTGTTCAATACTTTAATATATTAACTTAATTCTCATAACCACCCTATAAGTTAGGTGGCATTATTACCCCCTTTTTGTAAATTATGAAACGAATACACAGAGGTTTATTAACTTGCCTTAAGTCACACTGCTGGGAGATGATGGACCCAGGATTTAAACTAGGCAATCTAACTAGTTGTTTTGGCACTCTAGTCACGTCTGCTTAATCCACATGGGAAAGGAGGCAGCTGCCTGTATAGAATAAGCTACAAGTACTAGAGGAGGGTTGGTCTAAATTGCAATGCTATTCAATATATTTTATCTGATGGATCTTAAACAATACTCTTCAACCCTGGAATGAAAGCAATGACTCATAAAATATACAGTAAAAGTATAAAAGCTCAAGCAGGTGAATGATTTGGATGCAAGTTAAAGATTTTCATTTTGTGAGTATCAGTCCTTAGCTAATATATATATTTTTGTACATAATTGTGTTTTTGTGCTCAGTTTGACATTTTTTGGCACTCTTGTTAATTAAGAAGAAGTTATCCCTGATTAATGTAGTGTGAGCTGTTCCTAAAGTACTATAAATAATACAGTGATTAATTGCCATATCTAAACCAGCCACCCTTTAGCACACTTCAAAGATGGATATTCTTGGTTGAATTTGCTGTCGTCTACTTAATAATCACACTCCTGTGGAAAAACTCATTTACCTTACTTCTTCCCAGAGAAAATTATATTTAAACTATTTGATATAACTGTTTTGCTTGGTAGCCAAGAAAATTCTTGTAATCATTATAACAACCTCAAAGATTCTGCTGAATTCAGCACAACTAAAAATTTACCTGCCTTATTTAAGTGTTTATTAACAATTTAAAACTTAATTTTACCATTTAAAATACAATGTAGATAGCCATTGGAATTATGTTTTATTCTCATTCATTAAAGTCTTTTATTTTTAATAAACACTTAATAATAGTTATTAGCTCCTCTCTTTACAAGCAACTTTTGAGTCTTTGTTTACTTGTAGAAGTATAAAACATAGTCCTTTTTGTTGTTAGAACTACTGGTGTAAGTGGACAATTTTTTTGTTGAAATATTAGAAGGAACTAGAAATGTGTCCTTGTATTTTCTTCAGTTCAAAAGAATGTTATTACCATGTAGAAACGGCAAGGAAATTGACTCATACATTAGTCTTGAGATTTTCTTCCCATATTCATTAAGCTGTTGGGGGGTTTTGTTGTCATTATAGTCTTTTAAAGACATTCAATACATTTTTGTTGCCTGTGTGTCATCAGTCATAGGGAATTACTTCCTGGTTATCACTCTAGTCATTATCATCAGCAGTTCTTAACTATCAAAAAGTTTCTCACTCACAAAAGCCTGGAACTTTTACTTGATCCAAAAGAGTTGGCCACCTTGCCATATCACACTAGGATCAAAGAGCATTTAGAGTATTGTCCATTCTACATACAACACCCCAAAGAATATAGGAAAAAAAATGGAATATGTAGTTTCATATGTATCTCACATATGGACAGGAAGAAAAAACGGTACAGGTCCTTTGTAGAGAGGATAACCTTGAGCTCCTTTCCCTCCAATCATCCTCAAATCCTGGTTGAAAGAATTTTATGGAAGATTACCCAAAATAAATGAACTTTATTGTGGACCAAGACAGACTACTAGAGAATTATGAACTTGTATCAGACTGCTTGAGCCCCTGTAGAACTATATTTATTGAATTTTATTTCAATAATGGGAACTTGTAAGAAACCCAAATGCTAGTGGACAATAAAAATGAAATGGTTTCAACACTACTTCAAATGAAATGAAAGCTCCAAAGACTTTCCAACTATGTCCAGAGTAAACTTTCCTTCTCTTCTTCTATTTTTTAATTTATTAATATTATAAATCTTCAAATTTAATTAGTTTAAATAATTGTGTCACTCCTCTTGTTTTGGTTATTGAGAACAAATCTGCAGGTCATCTCTAACAACATCTCTATTTAATACATCTGTGCTAACTTATTTCAGGCTTTATAGTTTAACTACCCTGGTTCTTTCTTGCACCCAACTTGCGTATGTTTAAATTTTATTCTAGATTGTTCCACATATTATTGAAAATTATCTCTAATGTTTTGTAAAGGAAAATGAGACAAAAACAAGATTATGCACATGAAGTGTTACTCACCTCTGTGTAAGGATACACCTCTTCTCTTTTTAAATTCCACATTATCTTCTCCACTGATCTCTTCCAATCTTTCTGTCTTAAATATATTATGGACTCAGATAACTCCAAAATGTACATCTCAAGCTCTCCCTCTCCCCTGATCTCAACTCCCTTCTGTGTAACTGCCTAATCAACATGAAATCTCTACTTTGACTTCCAACGGCTTTAATTTCTCCACTAAACTCACTTACGCCCTATCTTTCCTCATCTCTGCAAACGCCAATAAAATTTCACTTATTTGCTCAAGAAGATTAGCATCGTCCTTAACTGCATTTCTTCCTTAACAACTAACAGTCAATCTGTCAGTAAACCCTGTCATCTAGCTTTACCTATAAAATATATTCAGGATATGACCATTTCTCACCACTAAGTTAGTAAGGCTATCCTCCCAGTTGGAGCTAGCATCATCTTTCACCTAGACCACAGCAATCGCCTCTGTCTCCATGTTTCAGCTATTGGTTCATTACCGTCTACTCTCTATACTACTAAATTATTTTTACTACACTTTGCACTGCTTGACATTAAATAAAATACATATTTGATTATTTTTGACTCTACTACTATAATGTAAGCTATAAAAAGCCAGATACTTTTTCTGTCTTTTTCACTCACTACTGAATCCCCAAGTCTAGAGCAGTACCTTGCAGGTTTGTGTTCTATTATCAACTTAGTTTTAACTGTGAGCTATGTTGCCCAGAATCCTCTTGCCTTTACGGTTGTGAGTCAGACATGGATAAAGGAAGAACTTGCAAAAGATTTGGGAGATGACAGTGAAGCAGCGGTCATTATTCTCTAAGCGTACTTTGGCATCAGATACAGTGACAATGCAGAGATGCCCAGCAGATTCCAGCTTGTCCTCACTCTCTCCTTTTCTGTGTCAAATTCCTCTTTCCAACTAGTAGCACTACTTGAACAACAGCAGCATTAGGCCCATTATGAGATGGTTGACAGTGGACCAAGAGGGAACAGAGCTCACAGAGGCAAACACTTCTAAATGATTTCTCCACAAGCTTCCATTTGCAGTCCCACTTCGACAACTGAATGTGCCTTGGTTCTCAGAATTCCCATGTGAGCTTCTATGTCACCAATGACAGTGCATTCGGAAGGAAGACTGGTGAACTTTTTTCAGATCCTCTAACTCCTCTCTCCATACTTTCATTTCCTCATCTCCTCTTGAAACTGTATGAGTTCTAACTCCTACAATATATCCCCCTTCTCCCACTATACTGGATTCAAGTACTAGACACGCAGAAGGCACTCATTAGGTACTTATTTAATTAAGAAATATAAAACACTTTGACATATCCTAGCACACAAATAGCACTCAATAAATATTACTTATCATGATTTACAAAATTATGATTAATAAATATAAATAAAATTAGGAAAAGATAATAATGCTCTCAGAGGTGGTCATGCATGATATGGGGCCATTTAGAAACCAGCCATATGAAAGAATAGGTGATGGAACTGAAGAAAATCAAGAGCTGTTCTCATTCAAGTCTTTTAGGCTCAATGTGGTAACTGGCAAAGAAAATGTGCTCTAAAAAAATTGCTGTGTGAGTGAGTGCCATGGCAGCTTCCACTATTTGAAAAGCTATCATTTGCAATTGGTAATTGATTTACATATTTATGTATTGTGTGAATGACAGAATAGGGATTGAAATTAGGAGGAGGCAAATCAAATATGAAAAAAAACCTTGTATCCAACAAAAAGTACATGTCTTACAAGCATGTGACCTCCCCTTTGTCAGCATTATTTTAAAAATGCTAATAATTGGTCTTCAGGGATAGACTCCTGTGTAGGATTGGAACTAGGATCATCAAATTCTTTGATTGTATGCACTGTTTAATAGCTGCTGTGTGCATAATAGCACCATACTAGGTGTTAAGCCTTATTGTTAGTATGTTAATGGTGATAATTTCCAGACATATACAACATAAAATATAGTAACTCAATCCAATTAAGTTTATATTATAGTTTAGTGTTAACGTATGCTGCCTAGCAAAGCTATGGTAGAAAATTCTCAAGGATAGGTTTGTAGTCACTGCAGAATTCTCCGAAGAGAAGTGATTTTTCCAGTTGCCTTTCACGCAACTGATTTGTTTTTAAGGAAGAGCTAAAGCCTGTTCAATGTAGACATTACTATAAACCCCAAGACTGCGTTAAACATGCTCAAACTATGTTTGAATCAATTCACACTTAAAATTTCATGATACTTCATAGTAAAGCCTAAGAAACTGATGAAATACCCTTTTTATATTTTCAAAGAACAAGTGTCAACCTTGACTTATTCAAGTAATTAAAATAGGCATATTTTAAATTTTAAGAATTTCTTTTCTAATGATAACTGCTATTGATCACGTAAATGACCTTTATAATGAGTATCCTGGAATGGTTCTGGTAAAACTTTTCTTTTTCAGTGTAGAGCTGCTCTAAATAAGTACTTGTTCTTAGAGATGGTCTTTACAGAAAAAAAGGAAAGAGGAAGACGATTTGAAATTGTGTGCCCAATCTCTTCTTCTCAAAGTTTGCTCGTTCTCTTCTCTTTTCTAACTTCTACTCAACTTTAAAAAGCAGCACAAGAGACATCTCTTCCAAAGAGTTATTTCCTACTTGAACCTGCCACTGTGACCACAGAGGAACAGATACTACTTCAATCTGAACTCCAGCTCTTACAGCGTTTGTCAATTTCACAAATGTGATGTCCAGGATGTTTAAATTTACTTGATGTATTTTAACCCTCATCTTAATTCACCAAGGCTGACATCCAGTTGCCATAGACGTTCAGGTTCTTTGGTTTTTCCCCTACTTTTCGATGCTCTCCCAAAGAAGTCACAGCCATAGCCACAGCTTCAATTACTCCTAGAGGCAGATTACTCAATTATTGAGCTATATATAAGAGTACTAAGGGGTCTAAACCACATTCCCTTCCTCACATCAGTTAAAAGTCATTTAAGAGACAATCACAGGAGAAAGATAAATGGAGGATTAAAATGTTAGCTTTATTACTGGTAGGCTGCTGAGAATACAGGTTATGTCTGTGACCAAAACAGGCTTGCAGCAAACCACATCTGAAAAGGACAAACTAGTCTTTGTTGTCACAAGCAGGAAGGACAACTTCAAGCCTATCTCAAGTAGCAGAGACTCACAAATCAAGCTCTTAAACTCTCTGGAGATCAGCAGAAATACTCTTACCTTACAAAAGAAAGAGAGACAGAGAAAGAGATGGAGAAAGGGACAGAGGGAAAGAAGGAAAGAGGGAGAGACAGAGAAAGAGAGGGAGAGGGGGAGTGGGAAAGAAAGAGTGGGTGAGAGGAACAGGGAGAGACAATATGCTTATCACAGTTTCTTCCCTCCAAATTATTAACCAGATATTCTTTCCACCTACACTGGAGAGGACTGAGAAAAAGGTAAAGTGAAAGGCTCAGCATGTCATTGGAAAGTTCTTTCTCATAGAAACAAGACCAGGGAAATGGAGCTTTCCCACTAACAGGACCTGTTTAACAAACTACTTATGGTATCTCAACAAACATTAAACTAATATCTTTTGCGGGGGGAGAGAGATAGACCCAAACTCAGGGAATGGTACTACCATCATCTAATTAAGTCAAAAATCTAAATGCTGTCCGTGATATCTTTTCTTGCTTGCTCTCTTTACAAAACCATTAGCAATTCATCTCTATCTTATCCAATGGTTAAATCTTGAATCTGCCTCCACTTCTCCCTGTCCAAGCTACATCATCTTCCTCCTTGTCCACTCATCTACTTATATTACTGTTAGTCCTCTCCAATCCTTCACCCACACTACAGCCAGAGTGAGATTTAAAAAATGCAAATGCAAATACAATCAGGTCACAGTCTGCTGCATCCACCCCATCCCTATCCTGTCCCATAGTCTTCAGTACCCTTTACATAACCTAATGTCTTCAACGGTCTGCTCTCCACCTGTCACTCAGCCTCATCTTATACTACACTCCATTTTACTCTGTCCACCAGCCATTCTGGCCTCCCCTTAGCTTACTGCAGTCACCAAACCTATTCCTACCACATGATGTTCCTGCCACCTGTTCCTGAACATGCTCATTGCTGTCACTTATTCTTCAGATTTCAGCTCAGCCACTGCTTCCTCAGGGAAGTATCTCTGACCACTGAGACTACCTGAAAATCCCCCATGATACAATATAGTAGTTCCATGTATTGCTCCTTCCTATCACATATAACTATTGCAAATTTATATTTTTGTTAATTATTTGATTCACACTCATCTCCCCATATTATACTATAGGTTCCACAACGGCATATAACACGATCCTTGTTGAGTGCTATTATATCTAGTGCTCAGTACACACCTGGTATTGGCTGAATTAGTGAATGAGCCATGACCACTGCACCTTTACCTTTCTGTTGTACTTATATACTCTCCTAGAGTGTGACTTCCTTTAGGGTAAGTGATTCATATTTTCCCTAATTGAATTCTTATTATTTATATCTTATACTATTATTATTTCATATTATTACAATTATTTACCAATCTTAATTCTATCATATTAATTCATATTGTAATGGGAAATACAATAAATAAAAACAAAGCAAAACAAAAAGATAATAGAGCATTTGTTCAAGATAATCTAGCGAATTGTCTCTGGAGTTATGTTTCAGAGTATCTCACTCTCAAATCATTTTCATAGAGTTTCTAAATTCTCTGTTACCTATATTTAGGATTTATAAATGTATAAATAATACGCTTCAAATCCAATTTGTATTATTTATGGAACTATAATCATTGCATATTTCTTTCCTTTTATCAAAGGGAAAACTTTATTCATGAATTATTGCACTGTCATTAATAAACTAGTTGACAATTATTTTTTGCCACTTCTTTGAGCATTTCAACTATCTAACTTTGCTGTAGAGTTTAATGCAATTTAGTATACATGAGATAATGTACATGAAAGTAATTTGTCAACAATAAAATGATGTAGGAAAGTGAGTTATTGTTAATATCAACTATTTCTGTTAGGATATATCAGCAATGATACACATAAATTAAATATTAGATGAAAAAAGTTTATAATTCAGAAATTGCCTTTTGTTTGTAAGAAGTGATGAAAGATGGTGTTATAAGTTAAAGATGACTCATTTGATTTATCTTGTTCTTTCCAAATAAAAAATAAGGCAGGATAAAAAGCATGCTCCAGCTATCCTAACAAAGCTTTTGTCTAGGATATTCTGATACAAATATGAATGAAAAAGGTTTTTTATGAAGTAATGAAAGCTGAGACACCTCATCATGGCACTACAACCAATCCTTAAGATTTTAAATTCATGTTTTAATTTTAATTGTAAAATATAGTATTTAGTGATCTAACCCTATAAATGGTTAACAATGGAAATTAATGCTAGACTAATACCCTACTAATAGAAATTAAATTTGAAAAGAATTCTCCAGGTAAAATTCACATGCTATAGTATAGAATTCATAACCAAGATGAACCCTGGAGACATTATTTCCAAGGAGAAATTACGAATTTTAGATAGATTGTCCTCCACAAAAAGTTTGTCTTTGTTCCAGCTTCTAGGGAAGCTCATAACTGTCACTGACACCATCAGCCACATGACAAACTCAGCATTGCCCCCCTATTGCTTTCTGCCTCTACCTCAGACTCAACCTGGCCTTCATCCCTTCACTATTATCTGAACAACATGTTAACCCACTTGCTTCTTCTTTGTTTTTTTCTTTGGCTTTTGCTTATGTAATATTTACTCTGAAAACCTCCAAATTTGCATTAATATAGTCATCTTTTTCCCTTCCCTGGCTACTGAGGGAGGAAATCACAAAAGCTTTGCAGATTTGCCCCCATAGATTCAATGAGTCCAGCTTCATTTTTGAATCTTCAGGGTTGCCTGACAATCCTTCTGTATATCTCTATATATCTTTCATCATTCTGACACAGCCTTACCTTCCCACTAGCTATTGCCTTGGAAGGTGGCATTATTTTCTACTTCAATGAAGAATAGAAAGCATGATGCAGCAACTTTCTCAACTTGGTGTTCTTAATGTTCTCCAGTCTCCAAATTTACTTATTTAGTTATTTATGATGTCAAGCCTTTAATACATATCACCAGTCTCAAAGCCAAATTATTCCATATGAAATGATCTTTGATTCCTATTTTGTTACACATTTTCAATCTCTCTCTAGTTTTTTATTGTAACCTTATTCTAATCTATTTTTTATCTAACCTTAACATGCTTAGGTTATTCCTACATTAAAAAAATCCTCTGACAATCCCACAGCCTCTTGTAGCACAATCTGGCATGCTCCTCTTCACAATCTGTAGGCACAATCTCTTTTTTCTTAAAATCCATTTATCCTGAAAAACACTAAAATCTGAGCTTCTTTATTCATTATTGCAATGAAACTGCTATCACTACTATTAACGGTGTCTCCCAGGTACATTTATTTAACACAATTAACAATTACTTCTCCTGAGACTCTCTTCATCTTTCAGTTCCCAGGACAATAATCGTGCTGCATTTCTCATCCTCTCCTTTTGTAATCCTTCAAATCACTTTCCATATGTGAACTCCTTAAGTGGCGGCATTCCTCAAGATGCAGTTGCTGTCTCTGTAGAATTTTGTTTGTTTGTTTTATCAGTTTGGCCAGCTTTTCTTCATTTTTGATTTACGCTTCATGTCCAATCTTTCTCCTGTGGTCACATCAATAATCTCACTACTGACGTGGACAGTGCCTTGGCACCACAAATTCAAGGTCTAAATCTAAACTTCTTGTACTCTTCCACCTCTTCCATCAGTCAGATTATCACCAGGTCTCAGCCTAGCACTTAGGTCTTTCCATGAACTGGATCATTCTTTGCCTAACATGTACAGTTTAATTTCAATCCAATTTATTTTAACCCATTTGCAATTAACAAAACTATAGGGAATGCTTTGTTAGGTGTACAAAGATGAAGGAGCCACAGGCCTCCTCTCAAGAAACTCATAAAAATGTAGTACAATATAATGTAATAAATGCAAAAATACAAGTGTACAAGATAAAGAGAAGATACAGAAGAGCATCAGAAGCAAAACAAAAGAATTTGCCCTAGGACTATCAAAAGAAAATTTCTGAAAGTAATGACCTTCGATTTGGGTTGTGAAGGTTACATAGGATTTGCTCCAGTGAACAAAGGAGAGGAGGACATTTATTACAGGCAAAGGGAACACAGGTGCAAAGAGATAAAAGTTTGAAATGCCAGGGTGTCTTGCATGACCTATAAGCAATTCAGTGTTTCTGTCTTGTAAAGTGCAACAGGGTGAAAGGATGGGCTAATAACGATGATAAATAGGATGGCAGGAATGAGTAGTTATTGTTATTACCAATTTTCAGTTAATGAGGTTTAAGTGTAATAAATTAATGTGAAAGAATAGAAGAATAAGATGTGATTAACTCATAAAACAATTTATTTCTAAATTTAAAATTCTCTTAGATGATAAATGAAAATGTGTGAGGATAAATAAGAGGCAGAAATATAAAAATGACAGATCAACATTATAGAAAATTTTATTACCTAGGGCAAAAAGATGCATGTTGTTCTCTTTTTTCTTTCCTTTGCTTCTATGTTTTCAGGATTAGGAGATTCAGAAATGAAGCTTATTAAGACTTTCATTTTTTTTTTTTTTTCTGAGGAAAATTAGTCCTGAGCTAACTGCTGCCAATCCTCCTCGTTTTGCTGAGGAAGACTGGCTCTGAGCTAACATCCGTGCCCATCTTCCTCTACTTTATATGTGGGACGCCTACCACAGCATGGCGTGCCAAGCGGTGCCACGTGTGCACCGGGGATCCGAACCAGCGAACCCCGGGCCGCTGAGAAGCGGAGCGTGCGAACGTAACCGCTGTGCCACCAGGCCGGCCCCAAGACTTCCACATTTTACATTGCAAAGAAACAAGTTGATTTTATGATCAAATTATAAAAGTTGGTATGTGTTATACATATACACATTCTATTGCAAAATAACATTCTTCTTAAATATGCAATAAATCAGTTGGCAGAGTTTAGTCTCTAATTTAGAAATTGTTTTTATTTCAATATTAAACTGCAAGTAAGACTTCTAATATACTTCCTGAAAGAATCAGAGTAGAAATGATGGTTACTTTTCTAGGCCACCTCACAAGAGCCAATTGAAAACTCACACACACAGGATATTATATATTTACAATGAAAATAGAAAATAAGGATTTTTAGTGAATAGATGATGGATACTGGATTAGTCTTAGATCTGAAAATGTGGAGAAAGTGAAGAGAATAAATACATACAATGTACAAATTTATTACATATAAAATGCCTTGCTCCATAGAAGCCCGAGCCAGCCTACAAAAATCCTTACAACATAACAGGTGGCGTTTTTAAAAAGTAAATGTATTAAAAATCCAGAAAAGGGGGAAATTATGGTAGGATGAAGGACTATACCAAGAATGAGGAAAAAGTGCAGCAAGTTTCACAGGCCTCTGTTTCATAATGTTTCCACAGAAGAATCCTCAAGGTCCATTTTGTAAAAATAATGTGAGGCAAGGTGTGCTGCCAAATGAAAGGAGTTCAAGTATATGATTTCCTGCTGGAATGGCCGAGTCAATAATAATTTTTTACTTACTAAAGAAATAGCCAGACCAATGTTGATATTGCTAACAGATACGCACTCACCACATTCTAGAATCTGTGCTGTGCTGAGAAGACATGAATTATCTTCTTCAGTCCTCATAACAATTCTGTGAAGTAGGTATTATAGATCCATAAACTCTTAGCTACAATTCTGAAATCCAAAAACAGTAAAAACCAAAAGTTGTTTTTGTTGTTTGTTTCTCTGTAAATCTGACACACAAGCCCTTCTGGTGGCAAATGCTGACCTGAACTGAGGTGAGGCTATTAATAATTTTTATTTATTTCACTGAGAGTGACTCATTATATCTCTTCACAAAAAATACAAGGTGCTGCGGCAGACCTGCTGAGGTTATTACATACTGTATAAATATGCACCATATTATCTTTCTAAAAACCCAATAGTTCTTAATTCTGAAATTTATCTTCCCCCGAGAGTTTCAGATAAAGGCCTGTTAACTTGTTCCGCTATATGCATCCAATGAATGAAATTAGAGACGCTCAAGATCACACACCTGAAACGTGTTCAAGGTAGGATTTGAAGCCAGGTATAACTTTGGAGTTCAAGCTCTTACCCGCAATGCATGTTGCCTCTGTGTAAAAGCTGTGTTTCTAGGAGAAAGTCAGCTCTGTGAAACCAGATATTTTGTGTAATTTTTCAATCTGGGGTTGTCAACGCCCAGAAAATTATTTTGGGGATTTACTGCATACAAAATAGGTGTGCAACAAGTGTTCGTGGATGTATAAATTGTATCTATCAACTGAGCTTTTCGTAGATATTGACATAAGGAGAGTTCAAAATATAATCCTTAACAAGGTTAGCTCTCCTGTGTTACAGTTAAATGTACTGTCATGTTTTAACAGTCAAACAAATGTTCAAAGTGGCAAAAAATGAAAAAACAAACCAGTTGGATATAAACAAGGAGCACAATCCTCACCATTCCTGAAAGACTGTCCCCCAAGGGTGTGGCGGTCTCTGCTTTAGCAACGGCATCTCCCTAACTGAAAACCCCAGTGGGCAGGCAAGATTGAGATGCCATTAGATACCTCCTCCTTTAAGCAGCTCCCCAAAGTTTTAAGAACCTGCAGTTCTACTTATAATGGCCCAGGATCAGCCTCCTTCATAGAAACAGCCTCTCTCTTTCCCAAGCACAAGCAATGGCTTTCCCAGCCCTGCACACTTCCCAGGCTAACTTTAATTTAGAGGATGAACTGATAAACTCCCTGTCCCTATCCCTATCGCCCAACCTTTTTGCTGACCTTTTATTTGTACTTTTTCCACAGCCTCCTCATTCCTCAAGGTTAAGGTAGCAAAGCATAAAAGAAAGCACACTGGAATATGGCACCCATGAGGGGTAAGGGGCAGAAAGATGGACCCCAGAACAGACCCAACTTTCCTACCTCATTAGAATATTGGGCCAGAGAAGGTGAAGGGGTCACTTCTGAAGCTAAACCTTAGAGTTTCATAAGGAATTTTCTATGTTACGTGTCTCATGCCCCAGCCATTAATCTCAAAGTCCTTATTTTCCTAGCCAAAACCTGGCCAGTGTACAGCCCAAGTCTGACACTTATACTGTCCTTCACCCAACGACGGACTAAACCTCAGATGTGTGTAGTGATGGCAGCATTGCGTAGCAGGCAGGGAAAGACAAGGATGCCCTCTAAATTACACACAAGGGAGAAAAATTCAAAATTTATTTGGAGAAATTTCCAATTCTCCTTGCAGGAAAGCCTTAATATTCTCCATCTACTTATATGTTGGGTGGTTGTTCAGCCCTTCTCAATCTCGTGGTGCCTGAGCAATTGCCCAACTGACCTACAACTTATTCAGGCTTTGTTTATCTTCAAGTGCATATAAGCAAACACAATCCATTTAAGGAGCCATTAGTCATGCTCACTGGGACATTCCCCTCCCCTCACACAATTTCCCTTGCCGAACTTTTGTTAACTTCTAGAAATGTTTCTTGCCTGAGCTGGAGGTAAAGAAATCTTGCTCGGGTGAACTAGGAAGCAGTCCATGACTTTACCCAGCTCTCAGTCTCATCTATTTATGATGTTTCTTTCCAAACGACCGGTGCCCTTCCTAACCAGCAAGCTTCTAATGCCAGAAATAACCACGAGGTTAGTGTGTTTCCCTACGAAAAGGCAGAAAACGGCCGTTCTATTTTTTTTAATTAAAGAAAATACAGATTTCATAACAATACAGTATATATGCTATGGAAATTTTGTTATGCTAATATACATTACTTTTAATAATTTACATGAAACGCTACTTAATTATAAAAGACTAGTATTGATTTCATTTGTTTCCCAGACAGAGAGCTTAGATGAGGGACTATTTGTTTGGAGAAAGGAGATCAGACAGCCCTTACTGTGAAAGGAAGAAAGCCCTGGGTCCTTCCCAAGGTAAAATGTCCCCATTCATTGCACATAATGCTCTCCTATCTCCTGTTCCTAGGCCAGGAGTCTTGTGCACATTTTTTCAAAATCTAATCATTAAGCTTACATCACTGGTGGTCTGACAGTGACACTATAATCATGGTGACTTGCTTAACGTTCACTTTGGAGCGCTTCTAAGAGGAAAGGCCTGAAATTTACAGGATCAAATGGACTTTTGCTATCTTGAAAGTATTTATTATTTTTATGTGAGGTATGATTTATATCCCCCTATTTCTAAAGAGGATTGGAAGTAGTTATACTAAATTTAGTGGAAATATGACCTCGTGAAATATTTTCATATGCTGAAATGTTTTTGTATTTCTGAATGTAGCAATGACCTACTTTTTAGTTGAGAGACAGGGACATTTTTGCCCTAATCAAAATTTCTCCTTACATACAGCCACATTGAAACTCCACATATATTTAAACATGAACCATTGTACAGACATCTGAAACACCAAGCATAAAAAGACCTTATCCCTCACAGCATAGAATGGAGAAAGAAGTACTTGAGTATATTGAACTACCTAGGCCTTTTTATATTTTTCTTTATTTCACTCTGTTCCTTTTCTACATATAGCATTTATAAAAATTTATAATCACATAATTACATATATGGTTATTAGTCCAATGTCTGTCTCCTCTAACAGAATGTCAGTTTCATGAGATGAGAGCAGTGATAATTATAATTAATCGTATAAACATATAACTAACATTTTGTAGGCATTAATAATGTGCCAGGCAGTTTTAAGTACTTTAAATACATTAAATCATTTAATTCTCCTAACAGTCCTGTTATTATTATTTGCACCTTGCAAAAGAGGAAACTAGCCTAAAGTCCAGTTGCTGGTAAGTTTGGGGACCACTCTTCAAACTCAGGCCATGCCCTAGCTCTGGCATGTTCTTCACCGCTATGTTATATAGCTTGGTTAAGAGGAGGCTCTAGGCTCTAGAATCAGACTGCCTTTTGTAACTCGAGCCCCACTCCTTAATAACACAGTGACTTTGGCAAAGTTACTTAACTTTCTGCTTCCTTTTAGAAAAAATTAAAATATAATACTTATCACAAAGAATTGGTGATAAAACTAACTCAGTCATTACATACAAACACCCAGCTCCTAATGCCATGCTGGCTTCATTGCAGGTACCCAAAAATATTTGTTGAATGAACGAAGGCAAAATTACTATATAAACACATGTAATATATCCTTTCTAGCCTATTTCTTTGTTTGCTTGTTTACTTTCTAACCTATTGCCAAACTGCATATATCAACTCCTTTGGGGAAAGAATTGTTAAAAATGTAAATGAATTTCTAGAATAAAACACAGGAGTCAGTATTTGCGATCTTGGATTAGGCAAACGGTTTCTTAGATATGACAACATAAGTACCGCAACAACAGTAAAAATAGACAAACTAGACTTAATGAATATTAAAAATTTATGTGCATGAAAGGACATCACAAAGAAAGTGAAAGACAGCCAAGAGAATGGGAGAAAATTTTTGCAAATCTTATATGTGACTAGGGACTTGTATTGAGAATATATAAGGAAGTCTTACAACTTAATAAAGCAAGTAACCCAATTAAAAAATGGGCAGAGGGGCCGGCCCAGTGTTCACAGGTTCAGATCCCAGGTGTGGACCTACACGCCGCTCATCAAGCCACACTGTGGTGGTGTCCCACGTACAAAAAATATAGAAAAACTGGCACACATGTTAGCTCGGCAACAATCTTCCTCAGGCAAAAAGAGGAAGATTGGCAACAGATGTTAGCTCAGGGCCAATCTTCACCACACACACACACACAAAAACAGGCAAAGAATTTCAATGTATATTTCTCCAAGGAAGAAACATAAGTGGCCAACAGGTACATGAAAAGATGCTCAACATCATGAGTCTTTAGGAAAAGGCAAATCAAAACTTCAGTGAGATACCTCTTCACCTGTACAGGATGGTTAATTTTTTTTTTTAAAGCAAGCCATAGCAAGGGCTGGTGAGGATGTAGAGAAATTCAAATCTTCATGCATTGCTGGTCAGAATTTAAAATTGTGCAGCCACTTTAGAAAAGTTTGGCAGTTTCTCAAAATGTTAAACATAGAGTTATCAAAGGACCTAGCAATTCAACTCCTAGGTCTAATTCAAGAAAACTGCAAACAGTCATCCACATAAAAACTTGTACACAAATGTTTATAGCAGCATTATTCACAATAGCCCAAAAGGGGAAAAAACTAAATGCCCATCAGCTGATGAATGGATCAAGAACAGGTGGTATGTCCATATGATGGAATATTATTTGACAATAAAAAAGAATGATACATGCTACAATATGGATGAACCTTGAAAACATTTTACTAAGTGAAGTAGATCAATCACATAAGGCAGCATGTTGTATGATTCTACTTATATGAAATGTCCCGAATAAGCAAATCCATGGAGACAAAAAGCAGATTAGTGGCTGCCAGTGACTGGAGGGAAAGGAGAATGGGAAGTGACTGCTATGGGTATGGATTTTCTTTTTGGAGTGATAAAAATGCTCCAAAATTAGATAGTGGTGATGATTGCACAACGCTTGTGAATACACTACAAACCAATGAGCTGTACACTTTTAAAGGGTGAATTATATCTCAACAAAGCTGTTAATAAAAATATAAATGACACAACAGGTTCTAGTTGCAATGCCTATAGTAGCTACATTTGTGACTATGAGTTTATTCATTTTGAGTTTCACCTTCCACGACAATGAAACAGTTGAAACTCATCTTTAAGATATTTTCCAATTCTGAAATTCTAATCACAATAAAATACTGTTTTCCCTAAATAAAAAATTATATAATTATACACACACATACACACACACATTTCACATATATCCCTAATTAGCTGCTTTTAGTCTACCTAATAAAGTTAAACTGTGAAATGTGTAATTACAAATGTCTTAACTTTATATTTTTATAAAGCTTCTCATCTGAATTAACAGATGACAAAAAATGTTCTCTGTCAGAGAATGAGAATACAATTTAATATATTTAAGCCCAAATGCTGGATTTGGCCATATATTCATCATCTTTTCAACATGACTGCCAGTTGAAAAGACAACAAACACCATGCTTCATGGGATAATAGGCTCCACAGCTGTTAGTGGGCTAGAAAGGTTGCAATTATGAGTAGGTTTGGGGGAAGCTGAGAATAGCTCGAGGGGTCTGGGGTTACAGGTTCAACATCAGAAGGGTAAAGGCAATTGAGAGAGCACGCACACAACCATGGCTCAGTTCACAGTTATGAAGAGAGCAACCTGTCCTCAGGGTTACTATTTTGAAAGAATAATCTGTGCTAGTCTAGGATGTAGAAACTTGCACCAAATCAGTTAGTTTTCAGTGACACGTCCTGAGTCCTTTTTGATTATCTGTATGTTTACTTACTATCTCTCTTCTCATGAAAGTAAAATGTGGATAGCTCAAAGAGAATGGTAAGCAGTAGTTTGGTCTTGGACTAAGCTAGATGTCACTCTAGTTTTGAATGTCAAAAATAGAAATGAACAGATAGACAATTCAAGAATTAACAGATACGCGAGTTGCACGAACTATATGAAACTATCTGATCCTCCTTCTCCTATATTCAGGTAGGCATATCATTGCTAAAGATATAAGGCATCTCAGTCCTACTGCTAGATAGTAACATGCCTTTTAAATGGGGTCTGTTCCTTTTAATTTCATTTTTGAATAATATAGTTGAAAATCTAGAAAAATGCTTAAAAAGTTATATAGTCATGAATTTCTAGTCTCTCTTCTATCATTCTCCTTCATCTGCCTAATTCCTACTCCCATCTCTCCCCAAAGTGATGACTATTCTGTGTTCCTTAAGTATAATTCCAGAGCTTGTATTCATATACAAGGAAACACAAATATATATATTCTCATCTCACATTTTAAAACAGAAGATTGTACATGAGACACACTACTCTCCTGCCTCCTGCTTTCAAGTTAAAGTGTTTCTTGGAGACATGCCCATATCAGTACATAGAGAGTGCTCATCTTCTTGACATTTGCATATTATTCCATTGTTTAATATGCCATAATTTAACCAACATTTTAGGTATATACAAATTTTTCCCATTTCAAACACTGCTGCAAATGAATGTTTGTGCATATATAAATGTATGTGTGCCAGTATATCTGTAAGGTAAATTCCCTAAAGGAGATATTAATAGAACATTATTTACATTGAAATGGATCACCTTCATTCTGAAGCAGCTACATAGATACATGATTTCTGGGTGAAACTCCAGTTTCGCCAGGCCACATAAGCTTGGGGTAGACACAATAATGGCCATCCGTACCAGTCCCTTTTGAGTCAGCTCTCAAAGATGTGGAAGAAATCAAAATCCCTTTCATATGGTTCCTCAGTAATTACTGATACGTTCTCTGAGTCAGCCATGCTCTCTCGGTCACTTTCACTGAGAGTATGTGGGTCTCAGGCTGCTATTGTAACATTCTTCCTCCTCCATGTCATGACATGAGCTGTTTTCATGTCTCCATTGCCTTGTACTCCTAATACTACCCCACATATTTCCATGCTACTTCTATGACACAGCTTTGCCTTTGTCACTTTGCCCTATATGGAGAGCACTTCCTTTCATTCTCAGTTTATTCCATACAGTCAGGTGGTGGAAATAATTTACTTTTCTTTATTCTTGATCTTGAGTTTTCAAATAGTAAACAATATATTAAACTAGAGATCCCTTCTAACTATGATAGTCAATGGCACGCGTGAAGTCAATGACAGGCTTGCTAATAGCCTAAGGTTCTCCATTATTTATTTTGTATGGAGAACCCGAAGAAACACACACACACATCCCACACATGTACACACACACACACACACAAATTTTATTTTAATTGTCATTTTAGTTATTTTTTTCATCCTTCTTTCAATATAGTTAATGAGAGAGCTATTAATGAGAACTTGTGACTTTCATGAGACTTGGAAAAATTTTTAAATGATATTTTAGCTTTTAAGGGCCAATAGTAATTTATAGTTATTTGTAAAATAAATGATCCTTCTCATATGTTATCTGATAATGATGATATTGTCCTGAATTTTAGAAGTTTTACACAGTATTTCAAAGGGCTTCAAGAATTAATGATTCAATCTTTCAAATTGTGTCTAATGTTGCTTTTAGACTACTTGCATTGTAAGAAATAAAAAATACTTTATTGATTCATTCTAGTCGTCTACTGTTTGATTTTACTGCATTTCAAATAACTTTACAAAAACTAGCAGCAGTTTGTTCTACTGTGTAGGAATGGTTTGCCCGTGCTTTAGGAAAGAAAACAAAACATGAAATCATTTTATTTAAGTTGTTACTAGGTTAACACTGCTGCACTGGAGCTCATTATTTAGAATTCTTCCACAACTGGAAGCACCTGATGTGCTGGACCTTCTAGGCTCTGCAGAACTATGTTTTAGATCCTGACTTCTGCTAGATCATAATAAACAATAATGAGTTACAATCATTTCATAACAATTGTTTTCTTGCTTTGAACATCTGTAACAATTATAGTTTATATGCCTCTTTTGGCACTGACATGCTATCTCCATTGTTTTACGAATAGGTCATCTCTCCATAATTAGGCTCTAACTCCTGAGGTTAAATCACTGTATATGCTACATCTTCTGATGCAGAGTCTCTCCCATGGTAGAAGCTTAAAAATTACTAGCTGAAGAAGATTTTGTGTGATTATGATAATTCAAGGCACACTATTAGCTACATAAGATTATTAAGCCACATATATAAAAACACTTAGCACATATACTGACATATACAAAAAAATCAATAAACATTTGTTTCATGACATTTATCAAGTATCTTTGGCAAATATGACTTACAAGACACTCTGTGCCTCATTTTTCTTACAAATATGGTATAGTACAAGCTCTTTCGTATTCCTTTAGCTCTATGGCTCTTTTCTCTAACAAATAAAATAATATCTAACTATTGAAGTAAATTTCTCTGTCCTCTTGGATAAGATAACACTAAGTTAATGTGTAAATTTTCTCAGAATACTTCACCAATAACGAGTCTAAACATATCAGACAATATGTTAAGCCACTTAAGGAATATTTTTTATTAAGTCAGTTTGGCTTTAATAAGTGAAACCAAAATGTTTGTCATATCTAATTCTTTTGGCTCATTAAAAATTGCATATGCTTTAGAAGAAATCTACTAAGTGTTTATTACATATTTTAAAAGGAAGACTTCTGTGATACCAAGTTCATGTTAATTTTATAAAATATAGTTTTCTATACGTACAAATATTCAAAGAAGCACAAAGAGTTTGGCCTTCAAGAGCCAGACTTCAGTTAGAAAATAACAACTAATACTTATGAGTTACTAAACTGCAGTGTTCTTATCTGTAAAATGGGAATAATTTTACCAAAGTCGAAGTGTTTAGAGTGTTCAAGGAATAGAAATAATATATTTAAAAATATGGCATAATAATATATACTCAGCAAATGTTATCATATTACAAGTATATCTGATATCTTATAGATATTATGCTGTTCTATCTATGAAATATATTTCTAGTCCCAAACAACTACACAGAATAAATATATCAGGGCAGGAGAGTTTGCTATTGGCAAGAATGAAGATTTTGAGTTTGAAGTTCTGGTTTGAGCACTGGTTCTGCTAAGCTAACATTTTCTGTCGCACTAACCATTTCAGCTAATTTCTACTTTCCTAATTAGTGAAAAGATTACAATGACAGCTATTAAGCAATGTAGGCTTTGCCAGATCAACAGTGTCGATATATTTGAAAACCTTTTTTAAAGGCTGTAAAAATATTATGCTATTCTTCATCTGGATTTCTTCATAAGATTGACAATATGGATGACTTACTTATTCACTAACTGTCCGCTCTCCTAGTTTGCACGTTCCACAGAGCAAAGATCATGCTATTTCTCTATTTTTCTATGACTTATTGAGAAATATAATATTAATTCTTTTAGGTTATTCTTGTAAAAAATTCCTATTAGTGAGCATACCAACAAAACATGTGGACATTCAAGCTAAATTTTAAATGATTATGGGAACAAAGACTATATTGTACACAACATATTTAAAGAAAATATTATGATTGGCCATGTTCATTTAGTTTATAACTTGAAGTCACTTTGTAATTTTAATATATGTAAGCAATTTTTCTGTCAAAATATGTCACTGATAGATTGAAGTATAGATTACTTTTCATTATCACTGAACACAAAGAATAAACAACTGAAAAGTAAACTATTGAGAGGGAGTCTAAAAGTAATATTCAACAAATGCAAAACAGTAAAGTATACTTTAAGAGGAAACTAAATTTTATAAAATAACATGGCTACTAGAAAGAACTTGTGTGGAAAGAAGTACGCTGATTTACATAAACAAATTTATTTCAATTAAGGATTGCAAACGGTAATTATATCAAGTCAAAATAAATGTTTATTCAGAGTACATATAATCACAGAAAACAGTAATAATTCTTTCCAGTTGGACGTAAGAGAAACTGAATAAATTTTAAGAAAAAAAGGCCTATTATTCAGTGGTGAGATTTGGAAGTTTGTGTTTAATCAGGCTTCATCTATAATTTTCATTTTTATAAAATGTTCTTTATCAGCCTTGGCTCACAGTATTTATATTCTTCCAGTTAAAATATCAGTAGTGGGCTTTATGCACATTGTAATCAGTGAACTTTAGATTTGAAACCCAGCCACACCACAATATCTAGAACAACACTGGGTTTGGTCTTTGTGAAAAAAGTTTTGTAGAATTTATGCAAAATGGATAATATTAGTTCCTGGAATTAATCAACTCTATTCTGATCAGTAGATTATTTGTTAAAATTATGGTGTCCTGTTCACCATCAGTAAAGAGCAGCCCTCAAATAAAATCAATGAAAATAACCACTTCTTCACCTTTTGGCTAAGATCAAGTGTAGTTAACACTGAATGAAAGTAATTGAGAAATCCTCACATGTTATGAAAAAAAGTGGAACTGCAGATAGTTACTTATATAACTATAAATATAAATAATGTGCTGCTGGTCTTCATTGAAACAAAAATGAAAGTTGAATAATTAGGCAGTGAGCTGTTACGTGAAACCTAGCAGCTTCTGGAAAGGAGATCAGTGGTACCTCCATTGGCCCACTGAGTAACCTTGGACAAACCAAGTCACGTTCTGTGCCTTGGCTTCCTAATTTTTGAGAAAATGATGACTGAACCAAACAAATTCAAATTGGTCTTATTCAAAATGACCAAAACTAAGTGTAGAAATACATCTAACTGGGAAGGAATTTCATCAAATCATCAGATTTTAACATAAAAATTTCATAAGAATGAATATCCAGCTACTTTTATTCTGATCCATGTCTACTCGGTCAATAATCTTTTTTTATCCCCTGACTAGACTAAAACATATGAAAGACAATGTTCTCAGATCATTTCTTCTAGTTTGCGGGTTAGCTATATCTCCAATTATGAATTCAGATACTGAATTCCATTGTGCTATCTCATCAAATATCCTGAGAACTTGGTTAGCATGCACTAACTGTTAAATGGAAGATGCCCTCTGAAAAAATAAAAATTCAAATACCACTAAATTTCTGAGGCTGCGTATTATATAAAACTGTCCAAAAATGTGGCTAATGGATGGCATCCAGCATGTTACTATTACTGTTAAATGATTGAGATAGACAGGAGTAGAGATAGAGATTTACATCTCCATTTCCAAAGAACTCCCATGGGGAAAAATTAATAGAAACTTTTCCGGTTTTTAAACAAAAATAGTACTATAAAACAGGAGTGGTATCATGTTTGTTTTTCAATTCTCCAAATTTAAACAACATGTTATTTGTAGGAATTAATCACAAATTAAAAAAGAAGAAGAAGAAAGAAGAAAAAAGAAAGAAGAAGAAGAAGAAGAAATTGATCTTGCCAGTCTGCTTCTAGGAATTATTTAAATAATAAAATTTGCTTAGTTAAAGAAAATTGAAAACCATGGAGAGAACTGAAAATGAAGCAAAAAATTATATAGGACAAATATTTCCCTAAATAGTTAACTCTAGGCCACATTTAAATATGTTTAAGACTGTTGTAGATTTCTAAATCCAATAATATTCAGATTTATTCTGATAATATGTAGGTTGAGTGAAGAGAGGTTTAGGAAATAAAAATTCAGGAAAAGTAACTTCACATTAGTGCAATCACGGCAGTTTCAAGATCAGTCACTACCCCTTCCCATATTTTCAAATCCATTATACACCTTTGTGCTTGCATTTTTGTTCATTGTTTGCATATATGTTACCTCTACGCTTTTCTTGTTTTCAGTTACTATATTTTTGTCCCTTCCTTATTCTCATTTACTTATTCACATTCGGTCATTATCTATTCCTTCATTTGCACACTTCCATTCTTTTTTATTCTTTGTTTTACTCTTTTGCTCACACATTGAGGGCTTGGGCTTTGCCTCCATTGTTTATCTTGTTCCTCCTTCATATTCCCTTATTTTTCACAAGTTCCTTGTCCCACTACCCTTCTGTGTGTGTGCGCGCATGTTTGTGTGCGTGCATCTTTGTAGATATGAGATTGTGTAGCACATGAGTAAGAATAAGATCGGAAGAGGAAGACGTGATGGTGTAACAATAAGCATGATAAAGATCCAGATTTACACAAGTTAGCTTTTAATTTCTTCAACAAAACAGGTAGAAAGTATCCTTTTGAGAACTGACTTCATTGGTGCTTTCTTTAGCACTAACGTTACTAGGTTACTAGGTTGCTGCCAGTCTTTGAAGGTCTGAGACTTAAAGGCAGAAAATAGTTTTATATGTAATCATGTGTTATACTTAATGCACTTTACCTGCTCATTTGTCCTATTCATATTACACATTTTTCTTTGTATCAAAAAACAGAGTAGGTCATTTAAGTAAATTTATAAGTACCATTTCAAAGAAGAAAGCTGTTTACAATTTCTTGTTCCCAAAATTATGGTTTCTACCGTGGTTTAAAACTCTAACGGAAAATAATAACTCTGTTCATACTTCTGTCTTATCCTTTAACTGAGCTTTTTATCTGAAGAGCTTAGATGTAATCACACACTGCATTTCAAGCCAATGGGGCCTGAAAAAGAGATGTGTGCAGTCTGGCACCAAAAGGATTAAGAACTATGGCATGACTGGTTTGTCACAACATTATTTAAATAAATCCATCCATCAAAGGGACTAAAAGTACACAGATGCATATGACAACACTTTTAATGTTTTATTGGTGTTTATCAAATGAAAGGTAGCAGTGTTAAGAATGCACGCAATGAAAGATTTTATCAGTGAAAAAAAGCAATAAAGCAGACATTTTTAAAACATGATTTGGAAAACCATCAAGACTATCAGTAAATTCCTTGAAAATACACGTCTAAGAAGCAGTTATTGAAAATAAATTTATCAAGTGTAGAGTTTGATATCTGTAATTTTATATTGCATTTTAAGATTTTACTAAGTATTTTCCTTGTAATTACATCTTATTATCTGACAATATCATCTGTTTTAAAATAAATAAATATACACATATCAAATGAAAGTCTTCTTTGGTATATTACTAAATGTGTTCTTTAATTACTAACTAACAATACCTATTAATTAGCCTAAATTAAACTCACATTTGGAATTATGAAAAGAAGCAACAATGAAGATTACAAGATTTGCATGCTTATATTACATAAATTTTAACTTCACATTATAGTTATCAACATTTGGTTCTATTTGGGGTTAGTGTACCTGCCTCTCTAATTTTTATACAAGTATAAATTTACATGGAATGTAATTTGTTCTACACCTAAAAGAAAAAAATAACGTTCAAATTTTAAGAGAGATCTTTTAAGGTGACATGCGTAATTCTACAGATTGCCCGTATAAATGAAGGGAAAAAGATAATGATATAGATTAATATCATTGGCCTTACCCTCAAAGTAAATATGCCCAAAAACATACTGTTTTCAGTAATGGAGAATAGAGGAGACAAAAAGGGAATATTCAGGCAAAATAATAATATTTTCAAAAATTATATAGGTTTTTCCTTTTAGCTTATAAAAGACATTACTGGGAAAAATAACAGTATTTGAATAATGCCTATAGCTTAGATAGGTAGGATGGTATCAGTGTTAGTTTTCTAATTTTGATAACTACTGCAGATAGGTAAGCGAGTAAGATTATCTTTGTTCTCTTCTTTTTGGAAATGCACACTGCAGTGTCTGGAATTAAAGAATTATCACGTGTGCAATTTACTCTTCAATGGTTTAGAGTAATACATATAATTTTTAAAAAGCAAAATTTAATAAAAGATGATATAGGCTCAGAACAGATAAGTGAAGTGTGCCTTAGGTCAACCATGCAAATCGGCAATAACGAAAGTCACGTTGAGTCCTACTGGTAGTTGTCAGGGGTATGTTTTCATAAAACAGAATAAGGTTTCTGATAAAAAAAAAAAAAAAAAACGTAGATTTTTCAAAAACAGAGTGAAGACAAAGACACCATGACAGATCTGTCATGGCCTGAGGGAGGGTCATTTTTTTAATGGCTCTTTCAGAATCGATTTCAGCAGCAGACTCCACCAGTGTGGGAGTCTTTTCACAAAAGCAAGGAAAATACTGTAACTGGAGAGAGTATGCTAGTCTTTTATAGCAAAGCTGCCTGTGGCAACTCAACTTGCTATTATGTCTCAATCCTTCAAGAGAAACAAGGGAAGCTCAGAAAAGGGGTGGAACCTGAAAAGACCAAGGTAGTGAGAGGATACAAATGGGTACAGAAAATGCATTCCTTGAGGACAAATTCTTTATCTACATCTGTAATCCACTCAGTCCTCTTTTTATCCTGTATTCTAACATTTTGCTTTTCTATCTGAGTCACAAGAACTATGGATTTTTTGGGCAAAGCTCCAGGGAGCACTTCTAAATGTTAAAGGATGCTGTTACAAACCTCAATATTTATTATTTTCAAGGTAAACAGAGAGTAGTGAGTAGCCATAGTTAGAGTAATACAAACATTTACTACTAATATTGATAATATTATTTAATATTTATACTCACTCCATGCCTGAGGCAGCTTTAATCACTTGACTACATACATTATGGTTTTTAACACTTGAAATAATTTCATGAGGTAGGTACTGATACTTTCAGTTAAGAAACGGAAATCATGAAGTTGTATAAACTGTTCAAGATCACAGAGCCAGCAAGTACAGAAGCTTGGCAGTCTAACTTCACAGCTCACACATCTAGGAAACAGTTTCAGGACAATATGTAACATCACAATGTATAAAATGTTCTACAGTGTAATTCATATACACACTGATGGATTAATCAATCATTATGGGTCACTATTTCTAACATGACTTTTACAGAATCCATTGCTCTTTGACGTTAAATTGTATAAATTTTTACGAATGTATAAATTCACAAATCATAGGAATATTTCTTTGGCTAACAGTAAGAAAAACACCATTTGCTCGTAAGGAAAATGTTATTTGCTAGATCAAAATTGAATCCAAAAATTTCTGGTTTGATTTTATTCATTCAACAAATTTTATTTTGTGCCTATTTTGTCACAGATACTGCTCTTGGCATGAGAAAAGGAATGGTTAAGCAGACATAAATTCCTAACATCATGAACTTTCATCCTAGTGAGAAGAACAGAATACAAACAAGATAAAAATATAGAGTATGGCATAAGATAATAAGACATAGGATAAAAACGTAAAGCAGTAATATATGAGTTTTTTCCTTCTATTGAGTAAAATCTGCAACTCTCCAGATTCCCTTCCTTAGCCCTAGTTTTTCCCTGTGGAGGCAAAAAGGAGAAAATAAATCCCATTTTTTAAAAAGATAATAGCCTGTGAATTACGTTAAATTTCCTACCACATCCTACCATAAATTTTTCTTATTTAGAAAACACTGATGCAAATTTCATTAAATGCACATGATGTGAAATTATTTGGTCTGTGCTCTGGACTTGATCCCTCCTATGAGTGTCCCTCTGCAACCATGGCCAGACCTAAAAACAGCCACCAGATGTGGCTGGATCAAGGCAGAGTCATCTTTTTCACTCTCTTTCTGAATCCTGTAGTTCTATATTCTGTTGACAACAACATGAATTCAAACAGATTGTTGTTGTTGTGATGTGCTGCCAAGTCAGCTCCGAATTCCGGCGATTCTATGAATGAGCGACGTCCACAATGTCCTCTATTCAGCTCATGCCTATGGCTTCCTTTATGGAGTCAGTCCATCTCATATTTGGTCTTCTTCTTTTCCTGCTGCCTTCTACTTTTCTCAGTATTATTGTTTTTTCCAAAGAATCCTGCTGTTTCATCATGTGCCCAAAGTAGGTGGTCAGTTTTATCATTTTTGTCTCCAGTGATAGTTCAGGCTTAATTTGCTCTAGGACCCACTTGTTCATTTTTCTGGCAGTCCTGGGTATCCACCAAGCTCTCTTCCAACACCACATTTCAAATGAACCAAGTTTTCTACTGTCAGCCTTTTTCACTGTCCAGTTCTCACACTCATTCATAGTAACTGGGAATATGAGGGTGTGGATAATCTTGGCCTTAGTCTATCTAACAGATATATCTGGGAATAAAGGTTAGTTCTAACCTATTTGCTGAATGATTTTAGGCAGATTATTTATTTGCATTTAATTAATTTTCTTTATCAGTATAATATTTATAGTAATTTTGATCTCATTGCTTTGTTGTTGAAGATAAAACAGGTGAGTATATGAAAGTCACAAGCCCAAAGTATACACATGGGACACAGTCAATTAACGTTAGTTTCTGTATCCCTCCCATACTGAGTTCAGAGTTGAGTTAAACATGCACACTGTAGTCAAATAAAATTTATCCTCATCTGTAACTGTGCACTTGTTTTTACTGATTCTAGTTTTAAAAAACCACTCAAGAATTAACTCTTTTAAACATCATTTTGATAATCTCCACCTAGTATTTCAATTTTTCTCAGTTTCTTGGAATTTCTATCTTCTAATTCAACATATTTAATATTTTTTGCAGCTTCACAGCACTTGCAAGTTTGAAAAGATTCTTCCCCATATTCTTATCCTAGTTAATAATGAAAATTCAGAATGACAGAGTTAAGGATGGAACCCTATGACAAATCACCAGAAATCTATCTTCCAATGAATACTAATCCACAACTCAGGGTTGTCTGAATATGATCTTTCAACCAATTATAATCCTGCCTGACCGATCATCAGTCAATATTTGTCCATCTCGCCAACAAGGATATTAAGAGAGACCTTTGCAACGTCTTATTGAAATCTAGATACATTAACTCTACATCATTTCCCTTCGAATATATTTAAAGGAAATTCCAGTCATAAAGATTGCAGTACCTACTTGAGAAACACTCATGACATTCATGGTAATCTACTAAAATGGAAGTAGACTCTACCAGATATTAAAGTGGGTCCTTAGAACTGTGAAGCTGAATAGGACACATTTTTAACAGTTGTTCTCCAGGGATTCTTTCTCTACAGAGAAGATGGTCACAGAAATATTTTGTGAAGGAAATCAGATTCATGTCATACCACAGTCACTGAGTTTCTATTAGACCAAAGAAAATTATCTGAAAACATTTTATGAAGCTTTTAAATTTGCAAACCCCATATTGTACCTTTCCCATACCTGTGATATGTATGAGGAGTATAGTAAGACGAACTAAATGCCCACTTTTAATAAACCATAATTTCAATGTAAGGATCTCAGATACTGGCAGCCATAAAAGAGAATTGCAGAAGTCATTTTTACAGATCAGCATTCCACTAAATGCCTAGTTGAGAGTTTTTTTCCTAAAACACCAAACTTTCTAAAATACCAACACTGTGTTACTAATTAGTATGCTATAAAATTATTATGTATATAAATCTGTTTGAAAATTGTTGAGTTAAATAGAATTAAGGATCAGTTTCCACTATTGTGATGCTACTTACGGTATATGCTAACATGCATCATGAAGCCCCACAGAGAGATGGAGTATGCAACTCTCTCCTCACAGTCCATTGACCAAAAAACCTATTTATCTCATAGCACTTAATAACATTTCCTAATTTTATCTTTATAATAGTTATTAAGATTAGATAATACTATTTTAACAACAACAAAGTATAACAGAGACTCAGCTCTGATGTTGGAGTTAAGAGACAAGTCTATCCCATACACACACACACACTCATAGGAGATGAGGAATCAGGAATTGAATTAAATATTTGTGAATGAAATGAGCTTCATGAGGACAGGGAGTGCTCAGAGTTTGGTGGTCATCGCTGGAGTACTGTATACCTAGGATTGCTTAACTGGAACAAGACTCAAAGAGCAGTGCATGATCCCAGTGATAGAAAACGAGTCTTAGAGCTAGGGTGGTGACTGCTAACTCTACCCAACATGTTGCATGCTGATTTAGATTGTACTGTCATCCTTCCTCAGGAAGAGGAATTATATTGACCTTCAGAAGATCTAGACATGTGGAGGTGTGAAAGGCAGAAGCAAGGTAAATGAGGTGGATGCTGACTAGAGAGAGACCCAGGGATACTTTGTGACTAGAGCATTGGGAGCACCATTGTGACTTTAGGAGAACACTGACTGCATGCAGAATATGGTGAATATATAGCTGAGTCAGAGAATCCAAAGCTTTCTTCTGATTTTCAATACAGCCAATGACCTGAAACGGTTAAAACTCTTCCACCTAATAAAATTGTCCTCTTTTTTTCTGATAGCAATATCAACAATTGCCCACAGCAAAATGATTTGGGAGAAAATTGGTCTCTTTTAGAGTTCTCCGGCAGCAGATAGGCAAACAATCTTTTTAAGCACCAGGTAGTGCTGGTAGGAAATGCGTAATATCTCTTGTAACAACAACAACGATTTTTGAATTTAAGCAAAATATTGGAAGATTTGTTGTCTTTTACTCCTTATATGTTTTAACTTTAGCAAATTAGGTTCACAAAGAGAATGTTGAACTTTTGAACTAGAGGAGAGAAATTTTATTTATACTACAGACTTTAAAACATCTTAAAGAAAACGTTAAGAAAATTCCCTTCTAAACTGAGAAAGTTCTTAAAATTGGTAAGCTCTCATCTCCCCATGTTCTGGTAATTCCTCCTGCATTATTATTAAGATAAGACCCCCCAGAGAGAGCTTTCCAGGGCCACTTATATTTCCACCCTCTTTTCTCTCCACTAAGTGTACCCTTATTCATATTTCTTTGACTGGGGACAGTAAAACAACATGGCTTACCCTCCCATTTATCCTGGTCTAATATTCTAGTCAGCCAGGAAATGTCAAGAAAAGTAATCCTCTCTGTTGTTCACTGAGGGACACACCGGGGGATGTGATCAGGGCTTATAAGAATATACCTCACAGAGCTTCTCACTCTCTGTACAACTTGCCGACTCCTGTTTCATGCACAGTTGCTTTTACTGTTTCGTCTTTCATAATATCTCCTACACAAAATAAATAAGTACATAAAATAATTTGGGTACATAAGAAGGAAGAAGAAAAATATCAGAATTTACCACTTGTGAATATTTCTAGACATCATCTCTCAATCTTTATTACATCTTCTTTCTTCCTAGGGCTGAGATTCTTCTTAAGACAGAGAGAAACACTCTATTTCTGACTATCTCAGGTTATACACGGTTTAGATTAATATGACTGAAATCAAAAGTATACATAAACACATAAATTACCATTAACTGTTAAACCAACAGCCTCAGGTCAACAACAGTGTGCTTTGAAATTGTTACATTCCAATAAAAATGTCTGCTCTGTTAGGTATTGTTAAGCACATTACATATTCAATCTAGAAATAAAGTAAAGACAGATAGGTATCTTCCATTTTGCCTTATCACCAGTACCAAATTAATGACTGACATATAACAAGTGTGACTCACTTTTTACATCAAATCGCTAAATATGAGACCATATCTCATTGTCTGTTTTTTCTTCCCTGATCCCTTGGAAGTTACTCATAACACTTTGTATAAATTCAGAATTACTCAATAAACAATGTATTTATTTAAATAGCAATTTGTTTTAATACATATTGTCTTGTGAGTGATTTTTAATACATATCTTACTCAGCACGGTGAAACAACACATCCTTCTTTATCAATTATTGCTACATAGAATTTTTAATATCTAACAATGGCTTAATTTAACAATAAATATCTTCCATTTTTTCAATATTTTCTTTATGCCACTACCTGATTTTCCCTCTCAAAGATTTTTTTTTTGCTGCCAGTAATGCTAAAGTACATAGCTACCTACTAAAATTACTTCCCATCTACTTCAATAATATATCTTTGTTGTTACTTTGCCACTACTGAAATGGAGAGTGACAGCTTAATTTTTAATAGCCATACATTATGACTTTAAAATTAATATTACAGTTCTAGTTTTCCCTTAAGGAATAGACTATAGAATACATGCTACATATCACTTTGAGGACCACATTAGCAATGCCCTCAGTATTGATAAACTGAGTGTGAACATAGAATAATAACCCTGATAAAATCTAGCTTCTAGTTCTGAAGGGAATCATGATAAAGTAGCAAAATGATAGACATGCTCTCTAGTCAGCTTGAAACACTTTAAAAATGACAACAACAACAAAAAGATGTAGACACTATCATTTCAAAAACAATTCAATCTCATCGTAGAGTCTTAGGGTGTCATTGAACACAATATCAAAATACTACCACATAAAAATTAATTATAATTGTCAGATTACAAAGTAAACCTTTCATTATCTGTTGTGAGGGGGAGGATATTTCATAAAGGGCATATTATATCTATTGAACTAGTAAAGGACTTATTTGAAGAGTAAATTAGCTATATATTTCAGATATATATTTACATAGATCTATTTCTACATATATTTGAATAGTTATAGATATACACTCCTTCACAACACAAATTAAGTGTTTTATTTTCTGTATTTAACTCCAGATAACTTAAAATCTTTCACAATTGAAAACAAGGATATACAAAAAGTAGGACTATACTTACACAAATATTTGTGTATTCTAATTTATTTATTCTTAAACAAATTTATAGGAACTTGATCAGTCAGGGGGTCTGAATACTGTCAAATGTCTGAACTTTTAAAATTAAAAATAAGTGATATTACTTTTGTTTTTGAAATGCAGCTGAAAAAAACTGCAGCAAAGAGCTATATTTCCTGTTTTAAGGACTGTACATTTTGACATCAGAGTTTTCATACCATCAACATGGCTGCAACAAATTATAGACAACAGAAGGAAAAAAGTGGTTTTATATCCTTATCTTAGACTGCAAGAATGTCTCCATTCTTTGTAACTCCAAGTGATACTCTATGGTGCCACAAATAAAATATCTAATATAAAAATTAACTAAATCTTTGAATATTTTTCGAAATAACCAAATACCAAACACTGACAATTTATAGAAACTACTGAAGTATCTATTTAGTCATATAGTCTTTCCCAGAGTGTGAAAAATTTTGAATAATATCCAAAGATATGCGATATCTCAGGGTAGCCCAAATATGTCTGTCCTAAAAGTTTACGAGAATAAATCGAATCATAAAGATCAACACTTAGGGTGAGAAAGTTAACAAGACAATTTTATAACACTGGATATTCTAAAATATGACATTGAGCTGAGCCATTTTTAGCAGATATATTTTCATATTTTAGAAGACAAATTATACATGCATTACCTAACACTGCCCAAGAAATGAGAAAACATCATTAAAGTGAGAAGCCCACAGTGCAGGATGGCGATCCAGGCTTTGCTCACAGCTCCAGCTCCATAAACACTGGCCTGCGTCCAAGGCCATTCCTAGAATGCCTGGCCTGCACCATGAATCTCTACAGACAACATCACTGAAAACGCAAGAGTTTTGCACTGCTTCACAGATTCAAAACTCCCTAGACGATCACCAGCTTGAGTATCTTCTTGGCTTTATCTGTATATTTACTAATACACCAGTTCAAACATTTGTATGCCTCCCAAATATCTGTATGCCTCATCTATCTATATGTATATATGGGCAGGTACACTCCTCCCATTGTTAATGTAGATGACATTAGTTGCATGAGTAGGATAGAAATCCAGGATCACTGGCTCACAGAACGGAAAACCCTGTTTTTAAAGCTGTACTTCACGTAAATTCCTCAAGGGCCACGGCTGAGGGAATAATGAGCCTGCTTCATCTGAGGTACTTTTCTGCGCACTAACGATATGGCAGTAAACAAAAGTAACAAAAATCCACAAAAGTTCAAATAGAGTTACATTCTAGTTGAGAATATAACTCTATAGCCACTTCACACAAACACCCTCATTCCAACTAGAATATCTTTCTCTATCCTTTATTTTTATGCTTAGGACAGTACTTTGATTAAAGAAAGGGTTCAGCACCTAAACAAAAACCTTAGAGACCATTATACTAAGATATCATTAAGATACAAGACTCTATTACATTTGGGAGAAAAGAATGGATAATAAATTGTGTTAACGTTAACAGCTACAATAAACAATGTGCAGGCTTAAAGTGCAACTAAATATCATGAAAATACTCCTGATTTTAAGCAGACACATTATCTGGTAGCAAACTGATAGTTGAATTTTATATATCCATTTTACAGTGAGGCTTAAAATAACTCAGCATCATCAGAAGGAGGTAGGGATAGAGGGGAAGAAAGAGAGCAAGAGGAGAGCAAGAAGATGAAGAAAAAGAAAAATAGACAGTGTAAACACTGTCTCAGATCAGCACAGCTAAAAGGGGCAGAAAACATCTTACTATTTAAAATAGTAGGAGAATTTATCATTTTATGTTTTAATCATTTTCGAGGTTTTCTATACGTGATCCCTTGGGATAAATCCCAAAGTCCTCTAGGAATAAGTGGGAGACAAAAGGCTCAATTGGGGGTGTTTTTTATGTTAGATGTAAGGTAGAACTAGGCTCGAAGGTATATTTTAAGAATGTCTACCTTTTGCCTTTGGAGCTTATATTCAAAGCTTCATGATTTAGTTTAGATCTGTAAAGAAATTACAACACTTAAAAACTCAGATTTCAATATACTATTTTCAAAAAGTCCAATTTAATTTATTAAAAAGGATTTGCTCTAATACTACTAATAATATTCAAATCTATCTCCTACAATGGTCAAAATACACGACTAACTGAAGGAAAGGACGTTCTAAAAGAAGGCAGCATTGCTTTTACATATGTGCATAACATATACACACATAGACATGTATATATGACACCTGCACACTCGTTGGAAAAATACCAATTGTAAAATAAAGGCCATCCTTTGTAAATTTGTGAGTTAATTTATTTTAGACATACATATTTCAATTCCTCGCAAATATATGCAATCAATAAATCACACAGAAAATTTTTTCTTAATAATATGCTTTTGAGTTCCAACAGCATATAGCCATATTGACACAAAACCTTAAGTGCATATTTACTGATTTTGCATCATACAACTAAATTTTTTCAACTACTGTTTTTTATTAAATTCACATATATGATATATAAGAGACTGAAGACGGCTAAAAAAGACATTCATCAGGCTTATTAATAGCTAAATCTAACCCATTCAAAAGGACGACTATGGTCTTGGTTCGAAACTTTCCTTCCTCCCGCCCCGCTAGACTGTGGTTGCCATGCAGGTCTCCAGCCAGCACAGGCTCGCTCCGTTTTCTATGACTGTTATGCTGTTACCATGGATATAGCTCTCTCTACATTTTTTTTCAGCTCCTCTTTTTAAATGTGGTATTTTCTCCAACCTCAGGAGAACATGTGATGTCATGGACTCAATACAGCCACTTAACAGAATTTAAAAATTACATTAAATTCTAGATCTCTAATATCATTTCGATCTTAGCATAATCTTAAATATGTTCAAAACTCTAACAGGTGGAGACAACTACTACATTTTTTAATACTGATGGAATGCTCACTGACATACAGAAATTACAAAGACCCAAAAATCAGTTTAAGACTTCTATTTCAACTTAGGAGGAAAAAAAAATCATAAAATACCTGAAAAAATGGTCATAAATGAATTTCCAGTCTGCAGACACCCTGATCTTCACTGTCTTTATCATTTCTCATGGTTGTCTGGGGATGAAAGTTAAGTGAGATGCTAAACAGTCACTGCCAAAATTAAAACCAAGGGCAGATTTAAGACCACATGCAAAAGAGAGAATGAATCTTTACACTAGCTGACAAATGAGCCAGACTTCAATTCAGATTTCACAATCAATTCACTGATATTCCACCGTCAAATCTTTCACACATTGAAATTAAGCTCCACAGCACTTCCTTACGGTGGTGGTGACTTCCCTTTAAAGAATGCATTGGATTAGATTAAAGAAATTTCAACACAGTGGGAAAATGTGTGCCACCAAGATGAATTAATTGATGTGGATACAGAGTTGAATAAGTGACATTAGCATGGTGAGGTCACAGTACCTTCTAGATTAATGGCATTGCGGGAAAAACACCTCTTTTATATGACCATGGGGTTGACAGCCTAGTATTTCTCAGTTGCCAATCCATCTTCCAGGGACCAAGAAGAAAACCTGTCATCATTCAGTGATAATACATCACAACGACTAGAAAAACCATCCAAAGCACAGGGCAGCCTACTTGTCTCCTCATATACTTGTCTCCTCATATAAAGGACTTACTAGAAGTGATAGAGATGATATAGAATATTGGTTATAAATGTGGATTCTGGAGCCAGACTTCTGGGTTCAGATCTTGGCTCAGCCACTTAGTCACTGGGTAACCTTAGGTGACTTTATTAACTTATTTGTGCCTCAGTTTTCTCATCTGGATGTGGGCATAATAATAGTCACCGATCTCACCAGGTCATTGTGAGTATTAAATTACGTAAAACGCCCTTAAAATAGTACCTGGAATGTAGTAAATATCAAGAGTCATACAGTACGATGCACTAGACAAATTAATAGGTTAATATTGGAGGGAAAAAGGCAGCTTCCTGGTTACACAGTTAATGATTATCGAAAACTTTCTGTTTTTGATGTTGCAAAGTATATCACTTAGTGATTATTGAGGGTTTATGGATGAAGTGTAATGTTATATCTACCATTTTAGGTACATAAGTGAGTTAGTTAAAATGCTGAGAAGGACCAGCGGCACGGCACAGTGGTTAAATCTAGCGTGCTTTACTTTGGTGGCCCAGGTTCATGGGTTAAAATTCTGGTCACAGATCTACACCACTCACCAAGCCACACTGTGGCGGCATCCCACATACAAAATAGAGGAAGACTGGCACAGATGTTAGCTCGGGGCCAGTCTTCCTCACCAAAAAAGAAAGAAAGAAAGGAAGAAACTGAGGCTCAAAAAGGCTAAAGAATTTGTCCTTTTGCAGAGGTAGTAAACAATTTCTTCAAATAATACATATCCTAAGAGAGCAAAGGATTTTTTTCATTTAGAACACAAATGCTATGTTTGGAATAGATGTTATCCTTCTCCTAACCTATATAATCTTGCACCAATGTCATTACATAGAAAAAAAAGAATCAACAAGTACTTACAAGAACCTACTGTGTATAAAACAAAGGGCTAAGTGATACCAAAAAACAAAGTAGAAATGCATTCCAAATGTCAGAGTTGGCCTTGCTTTGCTGATACTAACAAATCAAGGGCAGTTTACCTCACATTAAAGATCAGCTCTTCTGAATCCACACTGTAGACTAATAGTTTTTCACATAATTAGATCATTTTTAATCTGTGTGATGAGTTTGCTTACCACAAACAATATTTTGCTCTCCAGAGCAGTATTATTTGTGCAGCCTGGCATCTCTGCAGCTATACCTTAGGGATGGCTTAAAGTCTATTTAAGACGTGTGTATAATTAAAGGCCAGTTCTGGGGGTCTAGGGGTTAACATTTGGTGCTCTCACCACCCGCATTCATTTCTGGTCGGGGAACCACACCACTGTCTGTCAGTGGTCATACTGTAGCTGTGTGTTGCTGTGATGCTGAAAGTTAGTTATGCCACCGGGATTTCAAATACCAGCAGGGTCGCCCATGGTGGACAGGTTTCAGCAGAGCATCCAAACGAAGACAGACTAAGAAAGAGGACATGGGCACCCACTTCTGAAAAAACTGGCCATGAAAACCCATGAACAGCAGGGGAGCATTGTCTGATTCAGCACCAGAAGGTGAGAGGATGGCACAAAAAGACCGCAGGATTCTGCTTTGCTGTCCACAGGGTTGCTACGAGTCAGAATTGACTCCACGGCACCAAGAACAATATAATTAAAGAGGCTGAATAAATAAAATCTTATGAGATACCTGTAAGGCTATTAAAATAAGCTCTAGAGATCTTCCTAACCTTTTCCTGAAGGGACGATGGGTTTTCAACAAAGGACAGAAAGTAGCAGAGCAGAAGGCCACGTGCATTGACAACTCTTGAGCAGCTCCAGCGCCTCTGCGGGGCCCTGCTCCTTTAGTCCCTGACTGCTCTCAGAGCCAATGATGACCGTACTGCAAGTGATCAGAGTTTTTCTTCTTATAAAATAAGAGGTCAGAGAATGCACAGCCCAATCCCACTACATCCCTCCATTACTGTAAGATTTAATTACTGAAATTTAATTTGTATACAGTAGATATTTAATTTTTAAATAATATCAATATTTAACGTCTATGGACAAAAGCTCAAAATATACAAACTTTTTCTTTGCTTCTTTTCTATTATTATTATAGTCTATCAGGGAGTTATATTCTCTCCTTGTCTCCATATACTTTGCAAGAATTTTAACAAAGTCCAACTCATGTGAATAAAAAGATACTGGCATCATCATGGACTTTCCATCTGCTTGGCAGAGACCCAAGAGAGGTGGAGAGAATTGTGAACTTAAGGAAAACAATTAATCCTTTAGCATATGATAATCATACCAATAATCATATTACTAATCAGATAAATACATGTTTATCTGATTTGAAAATTAAATTCAGCTGATATTTTGCATGCCTTGTTATTCTGGTGGCAAATTTGTTTTTAGAAAACCAAATACAGAATATAACTTTTCCCTAAACAGTTCATATAAATAGGTCCCAGAGTCATTTTCCTTAGAAAAACAGAAATATTTATACTTAATTCTTAAATTATAAGTAAACAAAGACATAAAAAAGACATTTAAAAAACTTTAATTTGGGGCCGGTACATTGGCATAACAGTTAAGTTCACATGCTCCGCTTCAGCAGCCCGAGGTTCACTGGTTTGGATCCCAGGTGCAGACCTATGCACCACTTATCAAGCCATGATGTGGCAGGTGTTCCATATATAAAGTAGGGTGAGATGGACACGGATGTTAGCTCAGGGCGAGTCTTCCTCAGCAAAAAGAGGAGGATTGGAGATGGATGTTAGCTGAAAGCTAGTCTTACTCAAAAAATAAAACAACTTTAATTTTAGTGCCTGGCCCTGTGGTGATGTGGTTAAGTTTGCACACTCTGGCAGCCCAGGATTCTCAGATTTGGATCCTGGGTGCAGACCTACACATCACTCATCAAGCCATGCTGTGGTGGCATCCCACATACAACCACATATAAAATAGCAGAAAATTGGCATAGATGTTAGCTAAGTGACAATATTCCTCAAACAAAAAGAGTAAGATTGGCAAGAGACGTTAGCTCAGGGCCAATCTTCGTCACCAAAAAAAAAAAAAAAAATTAATTTTAAGTAAAGACAAAATACATAAAAACATAAGAGTATATTTGGTTTGTGGACATAAGAATATATTTTTATAACTAGGATTAGTAGACATGAGGTAAATAATAGACAGCACTATCATGTAGCAAATAAAATGATGTTTTGATTCATATTTATGATGTTAAATAGGCATAAGGTACTCTATTCCCAAACATATTTTTGATAAATTAAAATGGCTTAGTAATAACCCAACCTTGATAAAGAACTGAAATACATTTTTTAAATTTTAAAATTAAAATTTTTCATATCTGAAAAGAATAAAAAGCTCTAAGATTCCTTGTATACACTGAATTACATGATTGAACTGTGTGTGTGTGTGTATGTGTGTGTGAGATAAGGATATCTATTTACTTTAAAGACAGATTCCAAGTACATTTTTGAGTCAACCAACACAGTCAATATAAATAATAGTTGAATATTTGGAAATAATTTGAACACTCAACACAATGTGAAAAATAAAAACTAAACGATGATTTAATTTTACTATGACAAGGATATACCAAATGATACACTACCATGAAGAAAGTAAGTCTTCAAATGGTGATATTAGCACCAAAGCAAGATTTTTTTCATAAATACACAGATATGCCAGTTCTTTAAATTACAACTACATACATGGTGCACAAATATTAAAACAAATGTCTAAGACTACTTTGAGTCAATGTTTAATAGTTTAATATGTCAGGTCTTTTGACAAAATTTAATTTGATCTACAGGGCTGGGGGTGATTGCTTAGAATCCCTTTAAATTTTCAGTTTTCCTTATTAAATACATTACCTTGGGCAAGTCATTCATCTCTTAGGTCTCCTTTTTCTAATATCTAAGGAAAGTTTCTCTAATGATTTCTAAAATAGCTTTCAACTCTAAAATTATATGAGCTAAGACATGAAAAGACAGTAATTATTAGATGCACTTTAGATAACTAAATAAAAAGCCCAATGATCTCAAAATTGTACTACAAAATTCTAATAACCACCTATGTTGAAAGGCTGGGTAGAAATTAGAGTGATTATTCATAACCAAAATAATTCTTATTCTTAGAGAATTATTTTAATATGGCTTGTTAAAAATGCTTTAATGCATTTAAAATATGATTTAATTTATAGCGTTTTAATATGCATACAGCTTTTTAGGTTCACAAATCAAATCATTTTCTTTTAAACTTGAGGGAAATACAGACTTAATAAGGTTAAATATGTGACCGGCAGTCAAAACACAGCAGCCAAGCTAGAAGTTTCTAGATTCTTTAATTTCTAGGCAGGCTTCCTAGTATCTAGAATTTATATTTCTAGCAAAATACTGTTTGTACCTAATGATTGGCATCTTGGGCCTCTTTTTTTATGACTGTGAGTTCTGTTAAGTGAGGAAGTCTATGTTGGTGGTTGTGTTAAATACTAATTAGCTTTGTTAAATGAGAAAGTTCAAAAGTGGGTCTACAGATTTTATTAATTTTCTACCACTACAAAAAAAGTTTCACTGACAGCAATTCCAGGAAAGAAATATAAAAGTTAATGTTTTCTCTTTACAATTCTCACTTATAAAAATACACCACATCTAAAATTATAGAAGTGCAGCATTTAAGTCATTTTAAGAACATTCTAAAGCAGGCGCTTTTATAAGAGAAGGCAAAAGTTAACACTAGAATTCATTTCAAGGTTAACTATCTTCAATTATCAGAATATCTGAGAAAATAAAAAAACACAACCACTTGAAATAAATTCAGTTGAATCAAAATGTTCTTGTGCCAGCCCTGATGGACTAGTGGTGAAAGTCTGGCACACGCTGCTTCAGAGGCCCAGGTTTGGTTCCCAAGCACAGAACCATACCACTCATGTGTCAGTAGCCATGCTGTGGTCGCAGCTCACATAGAAGAACTAGAAGGACCTAAAACTAGAATATACAACTATGTACTGGAGCTCTGGGGAGGAGAAAAAAAAGAGAGAGGAAGATCGGCAACAGATGTTAGCTCAGGCAACTCTTTCCCAGAAAAAAAAAATTAAAAAATACTCTTTTTTTTTAAGATTGGCACCTGAGCTAACAACTGTTGCCAATCTTCTTCTTCTTTTTTTTCTGCTTTATCTCCCCAAACCACCCCCATACACAGTTGTATATCTTAGCTGCAGGTCCTTCCAGTTGTGGGATGTGGGACGCCACCTCAATGTGGCCTGACGAGCGATGCCATGTCCGCGCCCAAGATCCGAACCCTGGGCCGCCGCAGTGGGCGCACGAACTTAACCACTCAGCCACGGTGCCGGCTCCGAAAAAAATATTCTTTAAAGATGTGTATTCCTTTTGAATTGTATTTGTGTGAAGAACGATAGAGCTGAGGATACGTTAAATGATTTTATATAGGAAGTGTGATATAAACGCAAAAGAACTAAACATTGTTTAAAGCTGGGTTCAAGCAGGAAATAATATTCCCTGGAATTGAAATCTGTCTCTCACACAGGAGTAGGCAAGAGCAGCTGACTGTGACAAAGAGAACTCAGGCCCCAAGGAGAACAGTGACTGACAGAGAGTGCATTTGCAGACGCAGAAATGGGAGCTGCCACCTCATGCAGTTCCTTTGCTGGTATCTTCTCAAGTGAAGCCGCTCACAACTATTGGAAGCATTGACTAGTGAGGATCAGAACCACCTACAGCAATCACCCAGTGAGAGACTTCTACTAGAAGGCTCTCCTTTGAGAAAATGCACAAGAGGACTTTTACTATTAACATGGAGCAATAATTACTAGAACAAGTAGCAATAATTTACCTTACTAGGGGACCAAAAATAGGCCTAGTGCACATGTAACACAGAGGTGAATGTAGATAAATGAAAATATCCCCTTGGCCATATATTTAAGGTTACTACAAGTTCCTTAGAATAAAAAGAAATCTTATAAGAACCCAAAGAATCTCTTTTTTAGCTTCTTATAATATATTGTCTCTTGTTCCCACTACAGGGTTTAGGTTCAACAGATTTTTTAATTAACCTTTTATCTTCATAAAATTCAGAAGTAAAAAACACCGGTAGATAGTATTATATATTGCTACCCAGACTATATGTTTTCCACCTGTATATCAGTGGGAAGTTTCTGAATACCAGAATATTAGTGGGAAGAATCTGAATTCTGTATTCTGGTACTAACATATACGCTAGTGTTATTTATCTGGCTGTACTCATGATATATCTAAGAAACTTCCCACTAATATATAGGTGGAAACCATATAGTCTGGGTAGCAATACATAATACTACCTACTGGGGTTTTTTAGTTATGAATTTTATGAACATAAAGGTTAATTTAAAAATCTATTGAACCTAAACACTGTAGCAAGATTGCAGCAATTTTCCCCAAATTCCAACATTTTCATGAAGGACAAATCCAACAATACTTTTCTTAAACTGACATATAATATTGTATTAATTTTAGATGTACAACACAATGATTTGATATATATTATGAAATGATTACCACAATAAGTTTAGTTAACATCCATCACCACAAAAAATTATCATTTTCTTTTCTTGTGATAAGAACTTTTAAGATCTAGTCTCTCAGTAACCAATAATACTTATATTTAATTAAATGCAATAAAAATCACTGTTCCTTTGGTGTGTGTGTGTGTGTGTGGAGAAACATGCTGTATGTGCCCTCAACCACTTATTCAGAATTACTCAATTTATATCACAGATCCTTGTTTCTAACAGATGACAATCAGCAATTTAATAAAACATATCCTTATAACCATAATGCACCTATATTCATTTTGTATTTCCTTACATAATACAATCAACTGCATATTCATCAGACATTCTTCTAAGGCCAATGTGCAACTTCCTGATACACGTGGATTGCAAAAAAAGTCTGGCCCATTTCACAACGGACACCACATGTGAAGGATGAGAGGACAGCAAGGAGAACACTCCCCCACCTCTCCACAGGAACTGAATAAGTGGTACAACAAGAAAGGTGTTCAACATGATTCGTTCTCCTCCACTGTTTCTTATTTATAGCAAATGGTTAAAGCAACAATAAATAGAGAGGTCCCAGGCATGGCATGGCATTAATCAGCACTTTTGATTTTTTCTTAACAGAATGAACACGAATAGCAGTTGAACCTTATTTTTGTAGAAGACATCACAATTTCCAAAGCTGTACACACTAAATCCACTAAAGATACCTAATATCACCAGGTGCAATTAATAATAGCAACACACAAATTATATGGGCTATAAAAGTTTTTAGTATGCTTTTTTTGCATCCACAAATTTGTCTAGAAGTTTATCTCCGCTAAGTTCTGTGATTCCATAAATGTGATTCTTTGTCCCTCTTGTAAAGTTTAAGCATCAGAACTCAGACATAAAGCCAAATGATATCAAACTTCAGCTCCAGCAGAAGAGAAACAGTTCTTTTCTGAATTTCTGTTTTATAAACACTGCACCAGTACACATTACAGAAAAATGAACAAAATGCAAATTTTAAACTACATAAGAAAACAACCACGAAAAGCTGCAACTTTCAAGCAAAAGGCTAATATGGAACATAGATCCAGATGACTTTACTTGGAGAACTTTATGAAGTCAGATATTACGGAGATGCAAAAAGCAGTCTGGCCTTTTAATAAAATATAAGCATTGATTTAGTAAGGCTTTTTCCTTGTGATAATTCTCTGGTGCAGACTCTACAATCTTCACACACTACTATTTCATTCTACTTATTCAAAACAGCCATAGTTGATCCCTGTCTTTCTGGAGAATATATTTGCCAGCTGTGGCATCTGGCCCAAGGTCTTGTGAATAAAATAATTATTTTCTGATTTTAATCATTTCTTAGATTTGAGGTCCTTCCAGCGATTTTAGACAAAAGAAGTAAGGATTGTTTGAATCATATGAATGATAATAAAAAGAATCATTCATGCAGTTCCATCTCTCTTATTCACTGTTGTGCTTTTAGCACTTAACACAGTGCCTGACACATATAGAAGCTCAAGATCTACTTGAATAGTACACTTTCTGGTCCACAGTGGCACAGATTCCATTAGAATGTTAAAGGAAAAGTTAGGTCCTTAGGTACATTTTCCTGATATGCACTTAAAGCTCTAAGGATGCACTCTGCATTGTCATGGCTGCTTATTCTTTGGGTCAGAAATTGCTTTACTCCTCTACAACCTTCTTGCTCAGTCATTTATTCTCTTAGAAGGTGACTATTCCTTTTATGTAAAGCTTCCTCAGGTGTGGTATACTAACAGTTTCCATCGTATCCACCCATTCAGATTTGTAACCGCATTTCTGAACTTACTACATAGTTCATCCTTAGTTCTGCTTCATATTTGACCCTTTATTTATGGAGATTCAGTCTGGCCTATTCCCTGCTCTACCCCCTTCAAGCATCCCTTCGAAATATGTGCGTGTTGAACAACTCCAAGGTCAGAGTTGCTCTGTCCTCATCCCATGGTCTCTGCCTTTGTGGAGTTTACAATCCCGTGATGGGGATAGACAGCAACGAAATACAGATACAAGACGTATACTTGGAAAATAATCATATTACACAGAAAATAATTTTGTCATGAAATACACAGTTAGAAATATATGCTTTAACCTGTGATAAAGAGAAAGCAGGCCCTGACAGGTGGCAGCTGGTCTTGCACTCGGTAGGCCTTGAAGTTGCTAGAAGTTGGTCTGACACTCTCAGCTAGGCCATGGTGTCCACTGATTGAACATAACAATTTCACAGAACACCAACATCAGACAGGGCCACCCTGTGACCATGATGGATCAAGACAAAATAAGACTGATCTGTGAAAATGAGCACAGACAAAAGCAAAAACTGTGTCCAAACTACAAAAATCACCAAGCAACCCCTATGTAGACTGTTTCCTTACCCACAACAGCTTCAGCTTTAATAAGAATTACTACACCCAGCCACAGAATTATCCCTGCTTCCTGACAGCATCAAACGCAGACAAAGACCCACTGCCTGAATCTGCTCCAAAATGACCTGACACAAGTCCATATCCCATTATAGATCCTCTCTGACACCCTGTGACGGAGACTCCCTCCAAGTCCTCATTTGTGTCGTCTCCTTTATTTACTGACAAACCCAACATGTTTGAACAAAGGTATGTTTCCAGCAGTCTTTAGCGGGAGGGCATTGGCACATATTTTGGTATTTTTCAGTGAGAGGAGTAATTTACTGGAATAAAATATCTTCATTTATGAGTTGAAATTTCCTCAAGTGTCAGTTATATAAAATCAGAACCTATAAATTAATCTCTCAATCCACAGTGATATTGTTATTTATGACTGAGGTTTTTCTCGTTGGTAAATATTTTGCATGGGAAAAGATCTTCTTTGTTAGATGAAGAGAAAGAAATTTATTCCCTTCCTTTTAGTGTCAGAGTACTTCCCTCACTCGTGAAGTAAGTTTGCTGAACTACTTTCCCCAGGGCCCTTCAACTCTGTGTGGTTCTACATTAGAATCGATAATTTTCCAGGATCCCAAACATGGCCCTAACACATAAAACATTTGTATTCAATATCTGTAAGACCAAATGCTCTGAATAAATTAGTTTTTCAAACATAGTAACCAAACAGATATTGAACTTTGTTAGTACTGAATTATAAGGATATGTCCAAATATGACCCTGCAGCTGAGGCCTGTTCCAGGTGCATGGTTCAGTCTTTAGTGTTTAAAGTAATTAAGTTAACCTTGTAAACAACCAGCTGTCTTTTTTCCCAGAGCATCTGATGGAAAATATTTGAAAAATTATAAAAATTTAAGGCGTAGGTGGCTTGCATTTGCTTTGTTATGATATTTAACAATTGGCTTGGTTTGGATCTAGGTATAGCATTGGTTTACTATTTCAATTAGTGAAAACTGGTAAAAATGCTAGTAATTTGGTCAAGTTTTTAGGTCAGTTATGTAAGGCTTATTTAATCTGTAGATGTAAAATAAGGAGATAGACTATGCACTCATGCAGTCTTTCAAAACGCTGTAACATAATAATATTTTAAATTTTTACTTATTTATTTATTTTACAACTTACCCATTCAGTTGAAACATATTTAAAACTATCATAAATCTGTACCTACATAACTGTCAGTTCTACTGAATGATCCAAAGCTTAGGAATTGTTCACACTACATGTGTCTTTATTAGAGCTCTTGATTTTTCCTCCAGGTCACGTTTAATACCGTTTACTTTTCTAGCTCACTCCGTGGTAAAAAATAATGTCAGAATCACTAAATCATAGACTAAGTGGGATGAGACCCTAGAAGTCATCTAATACAACCTCCAACCGAATGCAATAATCTCCTACACAATGCCTCCTCACAGGATTATAATTAGATTATACACTCTTAAGTTTACGTTCCCATAAAACAAAGAACTTAAAAAAAATTAATCCACAGTGAAGAGAAAACCAAGCTACTGGCAAGTAATAAATAAAAGTAGATAATATGATGCACAGCAAAGTGCATTTATTAAAACTTTAAGTCCACTGTTATTTTGTTATTGGACCATTAATTTCCATCATGACAGCATGAGACATCACATCAAGTCACCAAAAAATGATCCATAAACATTTAGAAAGCCTCAGTCATTAAGTTTCTCCAACTCCTCATCTGGTTCACCCCCTACCTCTCAACTTCCCTCCATTTCAGCTCTAGGTTCTTGCCACAAAGAACAGCATTCAGGACCACAGGACTAAAACTTCTAAGCTACCCTCTTTGAACTCATCCCATTACTTTCCACTACCAGGCAACCAGAAGATGTGCCTGCCTGGGCATCTGGCATTACCCAGACTCTCAGGTCCATTCTGCCTGATCTGCCTAATGTCACCCAAGACCCCACTTTTCCTCACGTTCCAACCTTTTCCATTCTGAGTCTTCTGTATTCCCCACTGTTGCTTCTAGGCTATTATCCTTCCTATCTCTTAGAAAACCCAATGTAACTTTGAGTTCACAAGTCTGATTATATCAAACTCTCTCTCACCTGTTGCTGTCAACTAGCACTCCTGGTCAGCGAGGATCATGACACTATGTTTCTTATTTTAACAGATCATTTTGACATGTGGAGAAGTTTGTAAGGAGACAAGTTAGACATCCACTTTAGTCTGATGAGAGATGAGAGGAGCTTAAATAATCATGCGAGAAGTTAAGACAGGCCAAGTGGACAGACTGGTTTGTCACTTGCTCCCTTACAACCCATTCTCTACGAAGAAGCAATTGTTTGTTATTAAATCATATATGTCATTTCTCTGCTTAAATCCTTAAATGACTTACAATAGACTTAGAGGAAAATGATGAGCCTTTACCATAGTTTACATACCTGAAGTGATCAGAAATACACATGCCCCATCAACCACATCTTCTGCCTCCTGAGCACTGCCCACTATACTCTGCCTCTCTCATGTTTTACTTACTTCCTTTCACAGTCTCAGCTCTTTCTCACCCAAAGTAATTCTCTTTGCTTGGACCACCACCCCCTCACCTCCCCACCCCCCACCCCCATTTACATGACAAGATTCTTTTTATTCTTAAACTCTCAGCTTAAATATCACTCACTTCACTGATCACTACTGAAGGCAAACCTCCCCCGAATCATTCTCAACTTCAGTCTACCCACTGTTTCCTTCCTGACACTTAATACTTTGTAATTTTATTTGCACACATGTAAGTTATTTCATCATTGTTCTCTCTCCCATTGCAAAGTAAGATATAACTAACTCTTGTAGTGGGAATGATGGCACTAGAAAATCACCATTTGCCAACCATCTTAATATCAATCAATTCAGGCACAAATCATTAGTGGAAGTTAAAGCTAAAGGATGAAAGTGTGACTAGCAATAGGATAATTACAGTGCCGAAAGTGTGTAACCGAATCCAATCATTAGGAAATATCAGACAAACTCAAATTAAAGGAGGTTCTACAAAATGACTGGAGTCAACGCCATGAAATATAAGAAAAGATTCAAGAATGGTTCCAGAACTAAAGAGATATGAAAAGTGAACACAACACAGGATCTAAAATTTTACTTTGATAGAAAAGTCATTATCAGAACAACTGACAAAAATCTCAATACAGTCTGTAAATTGGTGAATAATATTGTTTTAATGTTAACTTCCAGAGTTTGCTAATGATACAGTGGTTATTAACCTAACAGAAATATACACAAATATTTAGGGGCAAAAGTGACATCATATCTACAACTTTTGAACAGTTCTAAAAACTATCTATCTAAATACACATTTGTATACACACATGCGCACACATACTCACGCGGAAGAGTCAGAGAGAAATATAAACTTAATGCAGTAAATGTTAACATTTGGGAAATATACATGAAGAGTATCCAAAAATTTTTTTGTCTGTTCTTGCAACTATTTTTCTAAGGATGAAATTATGTCAAGATAAAATAATAGAAAATAACAATGAACTAACAACTCTTCAAGTAACATACTTTATTTTTAGCAAATATCTTTAAAAGTTTGTTCTTTTTAAATTTGTCACTTTGGGAGCTATATACATTTTTCACACTTTTCTTAACTACAGATGAGCTTTAACTCTTCCCTTGAAACTATTTTCAGATCTTGCAATACGTTTTTGTATGTCCTCAGTGGTGAAATGTTTTCATCATTCAAAAATGTATTTTATTTTTAGAAACAAGCAGAAGTCATTCAACCATTGGATTAATAATATGAGGAATAGCATTTTGGGGAGAAGAAACAAATATAATTATAAAGTAATCAACCTGGATGCCTGGATTTCTTATGTGGATTATAAACTGATTTTTAATATAATTCCAAATAATAAAGTCAAAGCATTTTTGAAAAATAGTAACGTCTTCAGGAATAACTGATTCCAAAGGCGATGGATAATAACAGTAGTTAACATTTTTGACTAATATGGCAGGTACTGCACTAAACCCTTTAGGTGAATCACCCCATTTATTCCTCCCAACTCTTTTAGATATATACTATCATTATCCCTGTTTGCAGAGTAGAAAACTGAGGCTTAGATGAACTTTTCAGTTTGTCCAAAATTTTCCATCCAGTAGGGAAACCTAGGAAATATAATGCCATATTAGAGATTTTTATCCACTATACCATCCTATCTGCTCCCAAGGTGGAAGATAAAACAGGTGATACAAAACAGTGAAAAGGATGGAAGACTTAGATGCAAAGATTGTTGCTTAGCTAGCTGCTTGACTATTGGAACATAAATTTAACATTTCTGACCCTGTTTCCTCATCTGCAAAAGAGAAAAAAATCTATTTTATTGATATGGTAACCAGATTTTTTAATGACATAATACAAACAAAGTCATAGCGTCTATAAAAGCAACAGACAAGGGAAGTCAGCGGTCATAATATGTAATGGCAGCTAACATTTATTATGACCTTCACGTAGTTGAAGTGTTTTACACTATCTTTACAGCAATTCTTTGCAGTAGATCCTTTTCTTACTCTCATTTTTCAGAAAGGAAACTGCACTTTTGAAAGGTTCGGTGATTTAATAAAGACAGCAATGCTAGTGAATGGCGGAGATGTAACTACAACTCAGATCTGGCTGATTCCAGAATCATCCTTCTTTAAGCACCATTTTACACTTCTAATTTCTGCTGGAAAGGGTACCTTCACAACCACTACTTTAAAAAGTTCATGAAGGGATGTGATGGGAAACAAGATAGAAGGTCTTGAGCCAGTCTGGATACAGATTCGAGCATCAGTTTTAGAACAGATGCTCTATATCAGTGGTTTGAACTGTGCTCCATGGTTTCAGGATTTTCAAGAGATGTCTCACTCATAGGGATGATGTATATTTAGAACAAGAGAGAAAATCTTGATAGACAGGTGAGAAGACATAGCCTACTGCAGGAATCCACAGGAAAAGGTAAAGGTATTCCCTTCATTTTTGAGCTCTGCTCTTCCTCTGTTATCAACACAAAGATCTACTTTCCACTTCAGCTAAACACAGGAGATACCACGACTGAAGCTCTGTAATCGTGGATATATGGCAAATGATAATCCACCATTTAAAGACCATACTATGCCTCTCCTTCTCAATGAAAAAACCTTCTTCTTGTAATTTCAGCTAGTAATAATTCTACCCTTTCCTAACTTACCATAACACTCATTTTTTCATTTAATTATACCATTTTGTATTAAATCTAATTAGTCTATGTAAATAAATTTGAGGGGAAGTAATCTATATTATACCAAAAAGAACTTTATGCTTAAAAAAGTTAACATTGACTTTACCAAAGAACTACAGATATTTTAAACCTGTTCTACTGATGAACATAAATATCTTGGATTCACCTTACTTTGTATAATAGAAACATGCTTTCCTTTTCCTTCTTTCTTTCATTCTTTTAACCATTCATTTAGCCCTCTCTGACTTTTACAGAGGCTACAATCATAGTGCATAATGCTTAAGTGTGCACATAAGAAAAACATGAAAATGTATTACCTTGAGTCTAGAAATACAGTTTGATGATAGTGTCTTTGTACTCTTCTATAATTTGATATTTAGATATATTATAACAAATTTTATACCAATTATGTTCATAATTTAATGAATATATAGATATATGCATATGTGAATGCATATACACACTCTCACACGTATGCATGCATTGAGAGCTGACTTTGTGTCAGACATAATGTTAAGTGCAGTCTTAAAACAATTGACCTAATCTCTGGTCTTGAAAAACTAATGGTATAATGTTGGTTTTGTATGTGTAATTAAATACAATTTCTGAAATGCTAAACCTTGTGGAAAGTTACTTAACTATTCTCTGCCTCAGTTTGCTCACCTGAAAAATGGCTATGCTAATAATACTTACTTCATAGGTTTGTTATGAGTATTAAATGAGTTAAGACATGGAAAGTCTCAAATATTTATAGGCTCCTGGTATATATATAATATTACTCCTTTCCTCTAATTCTATTCTTTCTTTGCCTTTCCTAACATTTAAACACATAGGCCATTCTCTGCTAAATGCTTCAGTAAGGGAGAGGAAGTGGACGGATTACGGTGTGTTGGGGAGAGGAGGATTGTGAAGGAGGGGATTGAAAGTGAAAAAAAAGATTTAGCAAACCCCTTCCTTGTTTTCCAATAGCCTAAGTAAGCCCTTAAGGAATCCTAAGGGTTTAGCAAAATGTATGAGAAAAGAGGGTTTGAGAGAAGGGATTTCTACATGTCTTTCCTCTGCCACCCTAGGATGAAAGATTTCTGGGGGTACACGAAAGAAGAGAAAAGATACAGATGGGAATTTAGAAAGCCATTGGTCCCAGATAAAAGACTTTGAGTCCTTTCTCAGCTATGGAATGATGATTAGTGAGTTTAGGCAGACAAAGCCTTTGTAATCCATGTCCAAGTGGCATGGACAGAGCAGAAGGGTTCCATGCCCCCATGTGCAGCTGGAAGTAACAGAGAATGCTGCCAGACCTGAAGGGATCAGACAGAGAGGAAAGCAGGATATCTCAAAAGTAGGTGACCTGCAGTGGAGGTTGATGGAAGACAAGATAGGGCCACAGACATCTATGAGGCTGAATGACCTTGAGGACTAGCTGAACATCCGCACAGTACATTGGTTCTAGGTAAGTCCTCTGAAAGTCACAATCAACCTTGGAGACAGGTAGTGGCAGAGCCTTAGTTGACTGAGATTAGTTATCTACCACTTCCATGGAACAGCAATTCCAAATAGAAAGTAGAATAATATACAAGTGGATAAATAAATGTACAATTCCTGTAATCCTAAATTGTGGTCTAAGATTGCACTGCTCAACAGGAGATAGATGATCTTGACACTACCTTAGGATCTGGCCCTCCGTTATCTCTTTGATGGCACTTCCTACTACTCACTCCTTTATCTTCTTGTACCAGCCACACTGGCCTCCTTGCCAATCATCAAATACACCAACACTCTTTTGCCTCTGGGGCTTCACAATTGCTGTTCTGCTGTCTGTAGTGCACTTGCCCCAGGTATCTGCAAACACATTTTCTTCATTCTTTCAGATTTTTACTCAAAAGCCACCTCTTAGTGATGTCCTATGTAGTTATCCTAATTAAAAAGTTTCAACAGCCTCCACATCATTTCATACCATCTAAGTTATCACTATCTAACATACTAGATATTTTACTCATTATACTGTCTGTCTGCCCACTGAATGATAGTAGGAATTTGTGTCTTCTTTTCTATTGCTATTATCATCAGGTTTCTAGAAAAACACCAAACACATATTAGGTACTTGACAAACATTTTTGAATGAATCTATAAATCCATCCTTTAATAAATATGAGCCATAACATTAATTTACTAATACAGAATAAAATAAAAGATTAACTGCCTTACTATATTTATGTTTAGTAGGGCAACTATTTTTTTTTTTTAAGTTTTCAGTAGTTCAGTCAACATATTGTTTTCCTTCGGATGAGAAGCATAATACATCACTCATATCTAAGTCAAAGGGAAATTTTGTTGGTGAGAGGACTAGAAAAGGCATATCTGCTCTATTTTCATTCTTTTACACGTGGCTGTCCAGTTTTCTCAATGCCATTTATTCATATTAAAAATGTGTGAATAAAGAACTTCAAAGTAAATTTTTGTTAAAAAATAGCACACACATAAACAGTAAAGTAAAATAAATAATACATTTTGGATCAGCTACTGTTTCTGTAATTAATTGGTAATTTAAAATAAAAAATTTTTAATAAATCAAATAAAAAATGTAAATGACCAATTAATTACAGAAACAATAACAGATCCAAAGATAGGTCTGCTGAAAAATGTATATACTGCTTCAAACTTTATAAATTATAAATTATTAGTAACTGACTGCAGTACTACTGACAATCTTTTAAGTTGTCGTGGACCAATTTTGAAGAGTATATAGCTATTTAGACAATAGTTGGTAGCCTTTTTTCCTTGGAAAACATGTTCAACTTAAAAGCTAATCAGTTTCATGTCCTTAACTAAAATGCTACAAATGATCTTCAAGGGTCCTTACTGTTCTGAAGTCAAAGTGAGATCATATTCATTTATGAGTTCGTACTTCTCATAGATGAGTTTTTGCCTTGTTTGAAAGCCTGAAAAAAATGCAGAAGACACTGTAATATTATTGAAAAGACTGCCAAGAATATGCTCATGAACACCGTTGTAAAACAATTTGGGAATTTTGTTAAAATACCTTCTGCTTCAGTAAATCTGGGTTGGCACCTAATAGTTTACATCACTAATCAGCTACCGGGTGATGCTGATGCTGCTGATCTGCTGGCCACATTTCGAGTAATAAGGTTTTTGAAGTAATGGGCTCTCAGATACATTCAATCAATAATGCAAAAATGTGAAAATTAAGAATAATTATGACTCCAAGGTTTCTCTTCTCTTTCTCTCTATTTTAAAGAAGGGAATATTAGAGGTACTGTATTAGAATTGGGCAAAGCTCTGGAATCAGACAGAAAGGTTTGAATACTGACTGCAAACTTGGACAGTCTCTAAAAATTAAATAATATTTACTACAGAGACCTGTGAGGAGAATTAAATAAAAATAATAAATATAATGCCACAATAATATTCACAAAATATTAGTCTGACTAGTGTGACTCTCTCCTCACTTAATAATTATGTCACATTATTTCCTAGATGAATACTAAATGTTTGCTTTTTTAGTCCTTTTTTTTTTCTTCTTCTCCTCAAAGCCCCCCAGTACATAGTTGTATATTCTAGTTGTAGGTCCTTCTGGTTGTGCTATGTGGGATGCCGCCTCAGCATGGCTTGATGAGTGGTGTTAGTTCGTGCCCAGGATCCAAACCAGTGAAACCCTGGGCCACTGAAGCGGAGCACGTGAACTTAACCATTGGCCATGGGGCCGGACCCTAGTCCTTTTTGTTCTGAGTTAAAATTTCTTAGGTCTCAAAACAATTTATCCTCTTTACTTCTTAAAATATTTCCTACTAGTTTAAGACAGATTTGATTTTGGTTAGTTTTAAATCACCTAAATGAGAAGATGTATAATGTCTCTGAATAATAGAAATTGTGAATACTGGGTATGACTATAAATTAAAAAGGGAAATTGACATTTATGTACATAAATGACAATCCCTGCATTTGATTAAGTGACTGGAAAATACATACTATAGGGATGTACAGCCTTTCAAAATAAGTTTAGAAATGTTCTTTTGGAATAAACAGAGTCTGTTTATAAGCCACAATTTTTCAAAAAGTTCCATTATTTTGCAATCCCACTTGGTTTGGGCCAGAAATCATACTTCCCACTTTGATCTCCCACTTTATTCACCAAATTTGGCACATTCTAACTTCTGCTAATGGCAAAAACAGAACTGACTTTAAGTCTGAAGATTTGCCACTCCTGAGAATTATTCAAAGTACATCCCACAAAATCCAAAGATAACACCAACAAAGGAGCCCCAAACAATGTGAGCAGTGGCGACGTTACTGCATTGTTTGGCTCCTGTGGTAACTGCTGTGAAGGGGACATCATTCATGCCAATAAACCAGTTTGAGTATGTTGTTCAATCAGTCTCATTTTCTAAGCGTCTCACCTCATATGTTTTCATGTGGATTTTAATGAGAAATGGGAAGACTTGGATTTTTTTCTACCAATCCTATTTCCAGGACACTCTACACCAAAAATAAAATTCTACAGCATTTGTTAGCATTTTAACCCCTGACACTCCTCTAATTAACTAGCTGATGTTCCTAGAATGGAAAGAGAAAGCTGAATTAAAAGGCAGATGTTCACTATGCCACATTACTGTTGCAAATTCACTGGCGCAGGTGGGAGCCAGAAGCCCAGACCACAAGGATCATGACTTCTGGAGGTCTTTCCACTAAAACCAGGACATTAGCAACAAAGGACTTTGGAGAACTGAAAAAAATTACAGGGGACTGGCAAACTTCTTTATATTCACTGGCTCTTCCAACTGCTTTTCCAACCTTCCCCCACCACACCTGCTTCCTCTGGGACTGTCCAGGTAGAGTTATCTACAGCAATGCTGTTTTCTAGAAAATGATCAAGCCAGATGGGACCTTAGGGGTATGAACACCTGGATCCTAAAAGCATATCATAGATATAGCACTACAAGGTGGTGAGATTATCTTCAAAAATAGTTTACCGCTTCCTTTACTTAAGGTTGTCTAGAATTTTCTTCTGAATTTACAATGAATATTATCATATATTGATATTTTCTTCATTGAGAGTTATTCAATTACATTAATTTGGTTTTTGAAAGAGTTGTTTTATTCATTTAGAGTTTAGCAAATATATGTGAAATGACTTCTTTGTGAAGTACGAGTATGTAATGTATTTATTAAGAATTACAGATCTGAATTCAGCCTTTTGAGTTAAATTCATACTTAGTAAAGTCGTATGATCCCACCACTAATCATTTTTGTATTTAATTTTGAGAAGAAGTAATAACAGTACCTATTCTAATAGAGTTATAGTTGGAGTTAAGGAAATATAAATGCCTATTTCTTAGCACAGTCCTTAAATCATAGTGAAGAAGCAATCAACAAATAGTACAAGACTCAGTTACAGGCATTTTAAAGATTAATAAAAAGTAGGGAAGACCCAGTCCTTACCCTCAAGAAATTTAACACTCACCAGGACAATTAAAAATGGAACATAAAGCTCTAATCTAGCTAAATATCTATCTCTTCTCTATGAAAAAAGAAAGGCTTACGGTGGATTAAAAAAAAAAAAAGAAAAAAAGGCCGGGAGAAAAACCCACCATAGTTTCCAGCCTAGTTCACTTTGAGTCAAGATTGTTAAGGTAATTTTTTTGGAGTCCTAGGCTCTAAAGTACTGATGGTCCCTGGGTCAATACGGTCTTCCATGACTCTGCCTCCCCCTACCCAGAATCCTCTTCCACTCTCCACCCAGCAAAGTCCTTCTTATCAGTCAAGTCTTCACTGAATTATCACTGACGTTACTTATGGAGCCTCCATGACCTAGTCGAGCACTGCTGGGTAGTTTTTGAATATGCCTCTATTTTTGCACTTCTCCCATTGTGTTAAATTTATATTTATGTGTGCCTTTGTGAACTTTTTCAGAAAAAGAGCCACATTTCATTTATTATTCTATGATCCAGCATCTGGCACATAGCACTCAGTAATGGTTTTGTTTTGTTTCTCTGTCTGTGTTTTCATTTGAACTTATGAATACATAAATGAGTGAAGGTAACACATTGGCTGGACTTGGGCTGAAAATAATTTTATAGAGAGTACTTGGGAGAGTGGGTGTGTATCCCAGGCAAAGGATAAAGACACAGAAAAGAGAGAGGCAAGGCATGTTTAACTACAGTAAGCTTTCTTGGAAGAGTAGGCGATTGAAAGAACTTGGAGCCAGTATAAAAATTGTGGAACAGTATAGATATAAATCCAGAGGCAATTTGTTGCTTATAAATAACAGAAGGGAAAACCAGGTAAAGCTCTGTGCTTAATTAAATCTTTCTTCTTTCCCCCTTCCTGTCTTGAAATACTCGCTGTGTTCATAGAATTTCTTTCTTATCTCCAGAGGGAGATTAGGCTGCCCAAACCAAACCATTAAAGGTAGTTTACAAAGAAATACAATTCAGATAGATGAGAATTTTCTGCTCAGCAAGGGATTTAGAATCACAGGGCTGCTGCCTCTGGTACCCCTCTATAAAGATTTCTTCCAAAAATAGTCAATACCAAAGGTCACACATTTAAAAAGTCACTAGGAATTAGAAGCCTGAGGGAAAATGCCTCAGAGAAAATGTTTTGGCAAGCGTTTAAAACCTTTCATTGAGTTGGCAACAAGACAGACCATGCTGGCCTCCCAAGGAAGCAGAACAGACGTGTCATTTCAGAGGTGGCAGAAAGGCTTCCAGTCCCTACACATCACTCTCACCTGCCTCTTTGTCAAGAGCAGAGATGCATTTCCTGTGTGGATGGGCTCTGCTCCACTGAAATGCATGAACTTCCGGAAGGAAAGTGGGGAGGAGGGAAATTAGTGACTGCAAACTGTCAGGCACTGTGCTGGGCTTTCCATATACATTTTCACATATATCTAATTATGTAATTGACAGAAGAAAAACTTCTAGCTCAGAGAAGTTAAATAACTTGATAAAGGTCATACGGCCAGTAAGTGTGGAGTTAGAATTTAAAATTAGGTCTGTTTGACTCAAAACTGTCTTTATGTTACTAATTTATAAAGTTATTTCTCATTCTTTTAGGCCTTAGTATATTTGTCCTAAATTTTCCAACCCATCACTAGATGAAAGCATGATCTGGTGGTGGACAGAACAGAAAGCACTTAGAGCACTGCACGCTGGTAAGGACTTAAAGAGGAGTTGTAAAATGCTGAAAGGAAAAGGGAGACAGCAAAGAGCAAAATCTCACAACTTAAGGTTTTGATACTTAATTAAGGCCAGCCCTTTAGGAAATCAGCTTGCCTCTTCAACAAAGAATTTAACTATAATATTTGCATATATGTTTTAAGAAATTGGCTCATTTTTTCAACATGGGAAAGCATCACCTGCATAAAGCTTTCCATGTTCTCAGCTGCATGCCACTCTCATAATTCAAAACATGAAATTACAATTAGTTGACATACACAAGTACATAAAGCAAGAAATACACACAAAAGGCATAATATATCTATATTGTAATATTTACAATTTTTCAATCATCAAATGAAACTGAAAAGGCTTTTCCCGTCATTACATATAGCGCTTTTTGTTTGCCAGAATAGAAATAAATTGATTAGTAGGAAATGAGAAGTAGAGTAAGAAACTCTGCATAAAAATCTAGTAAGTAAAATCTAGTAAGTGACACAATGTTATCCCTTTCAGTATAATTCAAACATAACCATATTCAAAATCCATTTAGTTTATTAAATACCAATTAAGTACTATTAGTATTTACTTTGAGTTTCCAATCCAGTATCTCCAAACTTTCTTTCCAGTTCTCTTTCCTTAGTTCCTCTTCCTTTGACAATTCCTAAAATAGTGACGTTCCCCAGGAGTTTCTGTATTTTTTTTAAGTCTCATCCCAAGTGGGCTCATCCACTCCCAGGACTGCAACACTTACATATCTGAGCTTTTCTTAACTCTTCTCAAGTTTCTCAATATTCAATCTCTCTTTCTCCCACTTAATTCTTCAAATATGCTTGATATAGTACATCCAATACAAGCATGTGCAGTACAATATGTACAATACAAATGTAACTATGTTACTCTTCTCCAATAAACATCATAACATAAAAGCTCATTATTGCTCTCAGCATCTTCCACACAATTACCTTTATTTATATGCTTCCTATGCTCTAAGCATCCTTGGACTGCTTAAACCATTCCCAGAACTGGGTCATGCTTCTCTGTTTTTATTTGTACTGGTCTCTCTGCTTTTTCTTCTTATACTTTAAGGGCTCCCTCAAAAGACACTTACACCATGAAGCAAGCAGAAGTTTTTCTAATCAAATCAGATTGTTCCTTCATCTAATACTATGTCTACAACTGTGTAATGGAACTCATCAAATATGTCTTATAATTATTTACGATCATATTATCACCAAGTCTATCTCAACAAATCTTTACATGTCCATAGGTCCAGAAAGATCTATGTTCTTAAGAGTTGTTTAATACAGATTTAGCAGATAAATATATAGATCTTTAAAATATCATACTTGAAAATACTGTATTGCAGAGATTTAACAGCAAGAATCAGTCAACTATTTAACATATTTATATTATAGGTATGTCTTTAATGAACGTTGCTTTCATTTTAGGAAATAACCTTAACTTTGTCCATATTGTCATACAAAATAAGCTTTTATTATGTATTTGTTTTACTAAAAATGGGAGAAATTCATAACAGATAAATTGAACTTTCTTAATGATCATTATACAATGATCATTGTAACCAAATGATACATACTAATGGGAGTTAACAAAAACAGGTGCACATCCTCTTCCTGGCTAATTAAGAGTAAGAGTGCTTTGAAATATAGGTAATCTAGATGGGAAAGGTAAGAAGAGCAAATTTCTAATTATTTTCAAAATTATTTTGTGTTCGTGTTTCTGTTTATTTATAAACAGACTTTATTTGTTGCCATAAGCATTCCAACCATTGGTAAACTCCGTCACTAGTTTGAATATGATTTCAACAAAATACTATGAGTTCAAAAGACTCATGTTCTAATTTTTCCTAAATGATTTAAATTTTCAGAATTAAAATCAAAGCAAAATAACTGCAAACTGACCTTGTCCCCAGGTGCTTGACATTCTTGTTAGGCATAATTCACTTAAAAGTACTACAGAAATTCCTTTTTATTCAAATATAAGTATTCCTAAATAGACACTTAATCCAAAGGTTGGAAATACTGGCTCCCCCTGGCAGCACTGCCATAATCCTCTTTTGTGTTGTACCTAACATAGACTGATTCAGCGCTGCATACACAGTGTACAAGTTTGTGGTGGATATACGTATGTGTATTCCTGAAAACCACAATCATTTGGCTATTTTTTGGTTAAAGATAGCAGACAGGGTGTCATAAGTTTGGCTAGATTGTATTTTGTTACAGATCAATGATTTCATTTTGCTTTAGCCACTTCCAAAATGTATTACCCTAGACAAACATATCCACCTGCCCACCATTAACTAAGCATGTGATTTGGTTGGCTCTTTCCAAACCTTTCTGCTTTGATTTTTCCAGTGCATTAGTTACTATGGAAACAGTGTCACGGAAATATGAAAAGTGTAGTGACATGGGAAATCACAGTAGTCCATAAATTTTATATATGTATACTGATGTATGTGTGTTTGTGTATACTTGCATACACATATGTACACATCTATGCACGTATATAAGCTTGCTATGTATCTGTGAATGTGCATACTGCATACACATACTTGTTTATAGTACAGATTTACACATAATTTGTTAATATATATATATACACATACCTTATATACGTAATATATATATTAGGTTCAGAAGCTCATAAATCAGAAGGCATGCAAGGTTTTAACATACAGGGAGTGGCTAAGTTAGTAAAAATAGATATCATTAAAATAGAATGTTATCCTAAAAATTAGATTTCTTAAAATATAAATACATAGAAAAAGGCAGAGAACAGTTTTTTGTGTATTTAAAATTCTGAGCTCTAATGTAAGGAACTCACAAAATATATGTACAAAAGCAGAATTCAAAAATCTGTGTCAAATATTTAAAATAGCCATTCCAGAAGAACAAAAGAAAATGGAAAATTTGAAGGAAAATTCTTTCCTCAGCTATTTTCATATGAAATTTAACTATTCAAAAATACATATTTTCCTAAATATGTATATTAGTAAATGAGCTAACTTAAAACAAAAAAAAAATCCTCAGTAGAAGAAACTAAATATTGTGACCAAGTATAACCATAAAATCAATATTTCAAAATATTACAAATGAAGTAATTTTACTTAGCATTTTAACTTTTGAAAAATTATCAATTGGTTTTTCACCCTCCATAGTCTATGGCTAGAAAATAACTTTTTGCACATAAGTGATAAAATTTGTATTGTCTATCATAGCTATAAGATGAAATGGGAAGCTTGTGGACAAAGTTAAAATACATAAAATGAAATTATATCTGTGTTACATATGTGATGTTCACTAAGCACAATAACGAACTCAATAGACGCTAAAGAAGGTACATTACCTATTCATGGTTTTTAGTTATTATTAGGTACAGGAAAACTCCTCTATACTTTGGAATACTCATAAATATTACTTATATATATTAAAACTGTGTATTATTTTGTTCCAAGTGACTATTTTTGTGGTTGTTGTTATGAAAAACACTCTTTGTTAGAAAAAGAGTTTGATAAAAAGTAGAGTTTTGGCTTATTTATCATAACACACAATAGATAATATATTAGAATAAGTCAACTCGCTGCCCTCATTCTCTTCCTTTTTCTTCATAATATGAAAGACATTCTAAAAGAAGTTTAAAATTCAATTGCTGTCTAATGCTATTTACAGTAACATTTTAATAGTTACTTCATGAAAACCTGTATTCTAAACTCGAAAAATTCTTCAAGCATAAAAGAAATCTCTGGTTTACTACTTAAGTAATATCGTTTTGCATGCCTATGTAAATAACTCTGAGAAACTAAAATACCAATTGGTCCAAAGAAATAATATTGGCAAAACATATCCCATTTCATAGAAGAGAAATATCTACAAACATTTTGAGGTAAACATATTTTTAGAAACTGGGTATATAATGGTGGTCATGATTGAAAACATCTCTGACTTAAAGAAGTTTACATTCTAGAAAGAAAAGATAAGCCATAAACATGTAAACAAATACATTCAAAATAAAGACAACCTAAGGTTTAGTAAGAGATATTAATAAAAGAAAATAGATTGAGTGCTAGGATAATTAGAAGCTTGAGCAAGGATACTCAGGGAAAGCTGCCATGAGTTGGTAAAATTTGTGTTAATTCTTGAATGAGAATGAGGCAGCATGTAAAGATGTTAAAAAGAGAAGATTCTAAGCAGAAGACAGGGTAAAATCTTAAGAAATAAACTTGCACAGAGAACTTTATAAGTAATTTTCTAAAATCACAGCAGTAATGGGGGCGGTGGTAAATGCAGGAGAAAAGTTTCATAGATCTATCATTTGCATTATGATTTCCTATCTCCACTTTGTCTATATTGTATTAGGCAATCATCAGAGCAGTATCTGCTAATTCTGACTAGTCTAGCCAAGTCCAGGGCAAGATTAATCACAAATAACTGAACCAAGTTTGTCTGACACCAACCTATACAGTTGGCATATAGTGGGCACACAATGCATTCTGATTGATTTGCACACACAATATGTAGAGTGTATGAAATTTATCTACCAAGTAAAACTAACTCATATTTGTTACCTGAAAAAATAATAATACTCCAAGAAGATGGCAGCAGAGGGAATAGCAGTAGCATAGCCTTTCACATTCTCCAAATTCTCATGAGAAACAAAACAAAACAGAGAAACAAGATAACGTACAAAAAAACACACACGTAACATTTACAAAGTTAAGTGACAAAGTATCCTCACAAAGCCCAAAATACAAACAGGTAAGCACAAGCCATTAATAGTCTCAAACCTGCAAGGGTTTGGCTCATATACAAAGGAAAGAAAGTAAAGGGAAGCAATGGAGTCTGACAAACCTCAGAGCAAAAGAGCCCATATAACTAAAAGTTATTCAATGGAAAGCACAGGAGGAAACTCTGATACCAGAACTTCAATAGTGGATAAGTGCTTAGGGCCACAGCAAGTTGGCCTAAAGCTGGGAGAAGAAATGCACCTATAAACTCTCAAACTGGCCAACCTGGACTCTTTTCAAGGATAAGACTCCACACTAGGGAAAAACTGCTGAGACTATAATGAAAACTGAGCAGGATGGAGATGCAGAAATAGTTGATTATTCACATAAAAGTTGGAAAGGATAACAGAGCCAGAAACCTCAAAAAGAAAGCTGTTTTTTTTTTTTTCGGGGGGTGGGGAGAAAGAAACCATAAAAGATGGAGTTCTGTAAGTCAGAAAAGTTGCTCTGAAGACACTGCCTGCTTAAAGTTCAGAAAAGTTAGATTAAGTAGCAGAAAGCATCAAGATCAAATACACATAAAATTATTACAACAGAAAAGAGAATTTAAGGAACAAAATAACCTCTTTACAGATGATGAAAGAATGCTAGAAAATACTGCTCATGGAACTCATAAAAACTATAACATACTCTTCCAACTTTAGCTAAAACATTAAGAAAAGCTACAAGGTATGAAAGAAAAAGACAAATCCCAATTAGAAAAACAAAAATGATATAACATTACACAGAAAAAAATAAGAAATCAAAGGAATTCCCCCCACAGAAGCATTGAAAAACAAGCAGAAATTGTCAGAATTAATTTTGTCAAAACTCTGAAAAATAGCCAAAGTGCTATAGAAACTAAGTAAATACTACATCAAGAAAAAGTTAACATGAAAATAGTAAGAAAGCTTTCTGGCATTTTTACTAGCCCTGTCCCATTCCTTCCCTGGTTTGGCAGCAGTCTTGAAGACAGCAGCCCATGCTCCCTATATGGGACATGGTCCCTCATTGCAGAAGGAGAAGAGCAGGGCTTATTTGAAAATTACTGTATGGATCTGTTCTAACCTGTCTAGGAGTTAACTTAAAGACTAACACATGGTGTTTATCCCTATTTTACCTGTCAGAACTCACCCAGGCCAGAAAAGTGAGCACGGCTTGAAAACATTGTAAAGCTGAAGAGCAATGCCTGAGGCAATTATTTACAGTTTAGATCTACAACAGACTGTCTAAGACCTGGGAGGAATAGCTGAGAGAGAGTTTTCTTGGGAAATTTTGGCAATCAATATAGGAGTGGGGGAAAAGGAAATTAAAGAGCCATGTGCATGCCCAGGGTAAGATGCATGCTCAGAAAGGACCAAAGAAGACCATAAGCTTTCACTTTGGGCTGATCTCTAGGCTCAGTGCCAATCTGGCTAAGTGCTGAAGGAGGGTTCCAGCACAAGGCCAATCTGAAAAGACTGCAAAAGATGCATATCTGCTTACTTGTTTGTTTCTTCATTTTTGTTTTTTAGCTCCTGGCATTCAAGGAAATCTGTCAAAGCACTAGCTAAAGACATACTAAGGAACAGAGACTTCAGTGACCACATATGACAAAGAATACCATATCTACAAAAATAGTTGGGAAAAGTCACCAGACAAACAAACTATTATAACCCTCAATCAAACACAAATAAATAAATAAATGCTGAGGAAGAGGGGAATCTGATCTCCAAAGTTACCACATTCTAATATTCAAACGGCCATTTTCAACATAAAAATTGCATAGAATACAGAAATAGGAAAGTATAGTCCATTCAAAGGAACAAAATAAATTGACGGACACCATCCCTAAAGAAGTCCAGACAGTAGACTTACTAGACAAAGACTTTAAAACAACTGTTTCAAATATGCTCAAAAAGTTAAAGGAAATCATGCATGAAGAACTATAGGAAATCAAGAAACTGACATAGGAACAAAACAAGATTATCAACAAAGAGATAAAAATTATAAAAGAAAATGAACCAAAATTTTGGAAATGAAGGAATTCAAATGCAGATTTGGGCAAGCAGAAGAGAGAATCAGTGAACTTGAAGACAAGACAATTTAAATTATTGAGTCTGAGAGGAAAGAAAAAATAATGAAGGAAAATTAAAAATAATAGCCTGAGGGAACTGTGGAATACCATCAAGCGAACCATATATGCATTATGGGGAGTCCCAGAAGGAGAAGAGACAGAGAGAAAGAAGAAAAAAGAATATTTGAGGAAACAATAGCCCAAAACTTCTCAAATTTGATGGAAGACACAAAACTATGTGTCCGAAAGCCTCAACAAACTCCTACTGGAATAAACTCAAAGAGAGACCAACACCAAGACACATTATAATCAGACTGCTAAAATCAAAAATGTTTAATATCCAGAATATATTAAAAAACTCCTACAACTCAACAAAAAGACAATCCAGTTAAAAAATGGGCAAAGGACTTGAATAGTCATTTCTCCAAAGGAGATATATAAATGGCCAATAAGCACATAAACAATGTTCAACATCATTTGTTATTAGGGAAATGAAAATTCAAACCACAATGAGATACCACTTCACATTTACTTGGATAACTATAATGAAAAAAATAAAAGGGAAAATAAAAAGTAATGGTGAGGATCTGGAAAAACTGGAAACTTCATATTTGTGGATGAGAATACAAAATTATGTAGTCACTGTGGAAAATAGTTTGACAGTTTCTTAAAATGCCAAACCTGGAATTACCATATGGCCCAGCAATTCCACTCCTAGGTATATAACAAAGGAAATGAAAATAGGAACTCAGACAAATACTTGCACATGAATATTCATTGCAGCATATTTCACAACAGCCAAAAAGTAGAAACAGCACTAGGACCATCAATAGATGGATGCATAAACAAAGTGTGATGTACACATACAATGAGGATATTATCCACTCATAAAAAAGGAAGGACATTCTGAAGGAAATTTTGACATATGCTACAACATAGACAAATCAAGAAAACATTACGCTAAGTGAAATGTCAGACCCAAAAGGCCAAATATTTTATGATTCAACTTATATGGAACGTCTAGAATCGACAAATATCTAGATACAGAAAGTAGATTCGAGGTTATCGGGAGCTCTAGGGAGAAGTAATGGGGAGTTATTGTTTAATGGGCAAAGACCTTCTGTTTGGGGTGATGGAAATAAACAGTGGTGAGGGTTGCACAACATTCTGAATGTATTTAATGGCACTGAATTCTACACTTAAAAATGAATGAAATGGCATATTTTATGCAAAGTATATTTTGTCATAAAGTTAAAATAAAAATAATTTTAAAACGAAGACTCAACTAGAAAGAAGATGAGACCAAATAAACACAACAGAAAATGCCTTAAGAAAAACAGAAGAGGGAAAGGAAAGTAACTAAATACTAAAAAATAAATAAAACATAAAGGATTGAAGATAAATTGATAAATATTGAAGATAGACAAAAAGGTTCAACGTACATATATTGGGAGACCCCCAAGACTAAAACCAAGGGAAAGGACCAGAAAAAATTTTAAAAATTATAATTCAAGGAAACTTTTCTGAAATAAAAAAATGTGAAATGACATATTGAAGAGCACTCTGGGTACCTGGAATAAATATCCAGAAAGACCAAAGCAAGTTATAATCTTTAAAAGAGAGAGAGAAAGAGAGATTACTAGACATGAGAGAATAACAAAACATCCTTTGGGCATTCAGGGAAATTAAACAGCAAGATGTAGGGGAGAAAAATGGCCACGGAAAGACAATCAGATTATGAGGAGACTTTTCAGCACCAATGCTTTATGTAAAGCAAAAATGAAATAACATGTGGCTGGCCTGGCTGCATACTGGTTGGGTTCGCGCACCCTGCTTCGGTGGCCTGGGGTTCACAGGTTCAGATCCCGGGCAGAGACCTGCACACCACGCATCTAGCCTTGCTGTGGCTGGCACCACACATGCAAAAAATAGAGGAAGATTGGCACAGATGTTAGTTCAGCGACAATCTTCCTCAAGCAAAAAGAGGAAGATTGGCAACAGCCGTTAGCTGAGAGCCAATCGTCCTCAGCAAAAAAAAAGAAAAGAAAAAAATGAATAGGTATGATACTCAAAAAGTGAATTTTACATTCAGCAAAACTGACATTCAGACAACCAGAATGACTAGCAAGACAGAGAGAAAAGGACAGATGGTAAGTACTGACCACACAGTAGCTTGCAGAAATAGGCTAAATGGGAATTACAATGGATTGTGATACATAGAGTATAGGCTCCATAAAAATGGATATAGTAGAACAATAAAAACTAGAAGAAGAATGTTACTTTTGAGGACAGGGACCAATTTGTGATTGGGATGGGAGCAGCTGGAGGGACTTCAAGGGTGACTAGTAAAGTTCTACTCCTTGACGTTGGTATCATTACAAAAATGTTTACCTTACAATAAATTCTTAAACTGTAGGTCTTTGCATATTTGGTTTTCATTATCTATGTTTTATTTTACAATAAAAGATTAAACAATATTTTCCTCTGAAGATTACACCCAAAATCTCTAATTATATACTTTATAGCAATGTAAAATAAATACTAAAATACTATTTCTTTTTTTAAAGTATATCCCTAATTGAAATCTTTAATAAGACACTATAAATTTCCCAAAATAATGTCTTGAAATTTATTCATTTCCCTTATACTCTCATTTCTTATGAAAATATTTTTTATTTCATTTTACTTTAAAAATAGAATATAATTTCAATAAAAATAAAAATTTGACATGTAAAAATAACAATCATCTCTTTTTCATTGACATCTTATTTTAAGTCATCTTTCCTGTGTACAGCTATTTGTTTACAGATATTTACAGCTACATATGTTTCATAGGTTAATGAAAGATTGACACCTATTAGACGACTGGCATTATCAACTTGGCAATTGGTCGTGAACATACTCTTTAAAAACTGGCAAGTTTACTGTTTTGTGATACTATGAGTTACACTCCTTCCTTTTCAGTCTGCTTGGAAAGTCATTGCAACTACCTTATCCCTTATAAGCTGATAATTGCTATTATCTTCCATAGTCTAAATTTTCAAATTATCCTTTTACATTACTTTTTTTAAAAATCTACTTTAGATTAAAGCTTGATTCGTAGTCTGAAAAGCCAAGGGTAATCACATCCCTATTTTAGAAACCTTACTAAAATTTAGCTGGTGGTCATTAATAAAACCTCTCCATTTTCCCATTATAATTAATGCTGTACTCCGAAAAAAAAGGACTTTATTATTGGTAGCTTCCCAAATATTCAATTAATACATATTATATTTTCAGAGTATTCCCCTAGGTCCACCAATTTAAGGCCAACAAAGACTCTAATTAATATTATAACTAGTAGTTTCAATCTCTTGGCTTTGTAACCAACCTATGCTACCAAATTTCTTTCTACTCTAATTATACAGTTTGTCTACTTAATTTCTATTGGGTAACATTTAGCTGCTACCTTTGCCTTACTTAGTGCCTTGGAACATTATGTGTTTGCATGCAACGTCTCATAAACCATGTCTTAATCTCTAAAACTTTCTTAAAATATGCTTCTATTATTAGCATAGATCCTTTACAATGCATATGAATGAAGTGCATAATCATTCTTTGTATTCCTAAAACCCCATCTCTTTTATTTACAACTAGTCCAATAGGTATAAAGCACTAATTTAGTTATAAGAAAATGGGAAGCAACCATTGTCTTTCTGAAAGACATAATTTAATTGAATAAATTCAAAATTATGTCTCAGGAACTCTAAGCTCTAATTTTTTTGCTAATACTGAATGCGTCTGTTACTATATCATTTTCTTCCTTTGAAAGGAAAACTAATTCTGCACCTCTGTCAAGGAAATAATTTGAAAATTATTAGACCCTAAAAAAATTTATGCAAAAAATAAAATTCTATAACATTGAACCTTCAATAACTAGAAGTACTTTTGTAAAAGAAGTAAAGTCTGCTGCTTTCACTTTTATTATAAAACGGCTGCTATTTTCTCAGGTGATTAATTTATTTTATAACTGGCAATTTATTCTTTTATTTGGACTAATGTATAAAAACAATTTTTTTCATAAATCATTTCAAATGATAGAAAAACTCATAAGCTTCAGCCCCTCACTTATAAGCACTGTCTCTCAATTTTGCCATTCTATAGGTCATCACCCTAACCTTTCATCTAATGTGATTTCTAAGCACATAGTTTAGTATAAATATTTCAAAACCACAATACTATTGTAGGAAACAATATTCTGAATTGTCAGCAAATATAAAATATAATCCTCTATCTAAAACGAAGGTCTGTATTAACTTGAAATTCATGGCTCTGTCAGCCTATTCTAAGCATAGCTGGATCTTCAAACCAAATATTATCCAATATATTTCCTGCACTTTAAGAAATCAACCAGAGAAGGAAATGGACTCATTAAATTGATTAGGCATAGGTCTAACCTTACACAGGGGATGCATATTGTTTATTTTATCTAACCCACACACAACCACAAACCTCATACCACAATATGGAAGCATACATATACATGTGTATGCACTTACACATACCACACTCATGCACACCCATACATACACTCTATTTTCAGGGAATAATCTTCTCCTCTCCACACTGACCCATCCAACACTTGAATCTTATATCTAGTCACATATTTATTTAAAATAAACTCATTCCTTGGCCACAATTCTTTGGTTTGGGGCTAAAAAACCGATAAGGCTTGGCAAATCAGTTCTTCCTCAGAAACCTAAAACAAGATATGGGAAGTTGCAATCTCAACCTCCCAGCTCTCTGGAATGGGAGGGAAGCAGACCTGAAGCTGTTGGCAGTGGCCATTTCACCCCTGTAAACTGGAAAGTGAAGAAACTTGTCCAGAACAAGAAAAAGAGTGAAGCAGTCAGCCAAGGAGAAGCAGAAGAAGGGATGAAGCAAGTGACTTCCTGGGATCTATCTGGAGCTGCTCCACTCTTTCCTTGGCTCAGGGGTGCTCTGATCCTTTGGCTGTAGAAAATGCACTGTATCACTAGCATCATACCTTTGCAGTGAACCCTTTGAGAGAGAGAAAGAGAGAGATGGGGAGATACAAACCCACACATGTATATTACTTGCAACTGAAATAATTCAAAAAAACCCCCCATGTTAAATCATTGAATGACTGAAAGAAAAGAAAACATTTACACACAAGAAGATAACTTCTTTAACTTATCAAGAAGTTTTTAACAGTATAGGAAATTCCTTAAATTGTTTGCTATGATTATTCCCATGGAATGAGAAAAGACTACAAATGGTTAACTGAGTATTGAAACTTTTCCTACAAAATATTGTTGATTTTCTCCCCGATATTGTATTTAAAATTCAGAAAGTAAATATGAGGTTAAATTGTACTATGAACTAAAGATAATTTTTTAAGGTTTGTTAGTCACAACAGAAGATAATTTTGATTTCTCAGACTTGACTCTCTACACAAGATAAAGGGGAAAAGCAATGGAAATTAAACATTTACTCCTTTGACTTGACCTTACAAGTATTTAAATCAATAAGGCAAAGGCTCCTGATGATGATGTAACAACTTAGGGAGGAAAAACCAGTGAGGAGCTGTCATGTCTCTCACATGGAAGAACTGAGAAGGTAGCACTAAAAATGAGCAGTTCCCGGAACAGTAGTGGCTACTGAAACAAAGATCTTATTTGTTCAGATGATGCTTTTAGACCCAAAGTCTGACTTCTCCAGTAGGCAAAGTCAAGTACCCAGTAAAATAGGTAACAATATATTTTATACTTTAGGATCATTTTCATTTGTATACTAAAAGGACTGATGATTAAATGTGCTGAAAACATGTACTTTAAGGAAGCAAAAGCAGAAGGTTGAATATACTTCATTCTCAGAGATTCCTGTTTTAATTTACAAAAGGCATCAAGATAATTTTCTTTATGATAAAAAAATTGTGAAAATATAAGTATTTGGGGATCTTTTTCCTTTTTAAATAAGCAGAAAAAGTGCAGAAATTGAAAATAACAGAAATTAATTGTATATTAATAGAAAGAAATCTTTCTCTATAAAACTTCAAAATTATCTTTACCATAATATCATTTATGATTTAGAAAGCTGTGATGACTTTAAAACATGTCTACAATATCTTTGACCCTCTTACCATCAAAACATCGGATCTAGGGGCCAGCCTGGTGGCGTAGTGCTTAAGTTTGCACACTCTACTTTGGCAGCCCAGAGTTTGCAGGTTTGGATCTTGGGTGTGGACCTACACACTTGCTCATCAAGCCATGCTGTGGCTCCACACACAAAATAGAGGAAGACTGCCACAGATGCTATCTCAGGGCCAATCTTCCTCACAAAAAAAAAAAAAGGTGGAGTCTATTTCCCCACCTCTCAAAAAAGGCCAGCTTTGATGAGCCAGACTCGCTTCTAATAGAGAGAATCTGGAAGAAGTGAGCCTGTGTGACTTCTGGAACAATTCAGCTTCCCCCTGACTCTGTATCTCTTGAAACACTTATCCCTAGAGCTTAGAGAACATATCATGTGGAAGCCAAGCAGCCACATGGAAAGACTGCAGGTAAGTATTCCAGGCCTAGTCCTAGTTGAGGTACCAGCTGGTCCCAGCATTCACCACCACCAAGTAAGCCTTAAGAAGATTCTAGAAATAGAAAAAATAATCCTAAAATTCATATAAAACCATAAAAGACCCAAAATATCCAAAGCAATCTTGAGAAAGAAGAACAAAATTGGAAGCATCACAGTTCTTGATCTCAAAAGATTTTACAAAGCTATCGCAACCAAAAGAGTATGGCATCAAAACAAACATAGAGACCAATGGAACAGAACAAAGACCCCAGAACTAAATAAATACATGCAATTTTAGTTAAGTGATCTTCAACAAGAGTTCCAGTAACACCCATGGGAAAAGGATAGTCTCGTCAATAAGTGGAGTTGGCAAAAATGGATCTCCACATGCAGAAGAATTAAACTGGACCCATATTTCATACCATATAAAAAAATCAACTCAAAATGGATTCAGGACTTAAAAGTAAGACCTGAAACTGAAACTACTAGGAGAAAACATAGGGAAAAAAAATTCTTGACATTGCTTTAAGCAATAATTATTTGGATATGACCCCAAAAGCACAGGCAACAAAAGTAAAAACAGACAAGTAGGATTAACTCTGCACAGTAAAGGAGACTATCAACAGAATGAAAAGGCAACTTAGGGAATGGGAGAAAATATTTGCAAACCATATGTCTGATAAGTAATTAATATCCACAATATATAATGAAATCCTACAACTCAGTAGCAGAAAAACAAATACAGTCATGTGCAGTGTAACGACGTTTCAGTCAACAAAAGACCGCATATGCGATGGTGGTCCGACAAGATTAGAATCATGTGGTCTAGGTGTGTGGTAGGCTATACTATCTAGGTTTGTGTAGGTACACTCTACGATGTTCGCACAACAAAAAAATCGCCTAACAACACATTTCTCAGAATGCATCCCCATCAAGTGACACATGACAGTAGCTGTATTAAAAAATAGGCAAAGAACCTGAATAAACATTTCTCAAAGTAATACATACAAATGGCTGACAGATATATGAAAAGGTTCTCAACATCAATAATAATCAGAGAAATTCAAATTAAAACCACAATGAGATATCATTTCACACTTGTTAGAATAGCTATCATCAAAAAGAAAACAGGTAAGTGTTGGCGAGGATACGGTCAAAAGGGAACCTTTGACACTGTTAGTAGGAATGTAAAATGGTGCAGCCATTATGGAAGAAAGTATGGAGGATCCCCAGAAAATTACCCCCTGCCCCCACACATGCATGGCCTCTCCCATTATCACCATTACACACCTGAATGGTACATGTTTTACCAAGGATGAACCTACAATGACACACCATAAGCACCCAAAGTCCATAGAGTTCACTCTTGGTATTGTGCTTTCTATGGATTTGGAAAAATATGTAATAACATATATCCATCATTATAATATAACACACAATAATTTCCTAATATCTCTTGATAATTGTGTTTTGCAGAGCAGAAGTTTTAATTTTAATGAGGTCCAGCTTATCACCTGTTTTTCTCATGGACTGTGTCTTTGATGTTGTATCTAAAAAGGCATCACCATACCCAAGGTCATCTAGGTTTTCTCCTATGTTATCTACTAAGAGATTGATAATTTTGCATTTTACACTTAGATCTATGAACCATTTTGAATTAATTTTTGTGGAGGGTGTAATGTCTGTGTCTAGATTCATTTTTTTGCATGTGGATGACTAGTTGTTCCAGCATCGTTTATTGAAATAAATATCTTTGCTCCATTTGTCTTGCTCCTCTATCAAAGATTAATAGACTATATTTATAAAGGTCTATTTTTTGGCTCTCTTTTCTGTTCCATGGATCTATATGTCTATTATCTTGCCAATATCACTCTGTCTTGATTACAGTAGCTTCACAGCAAATCTTGAAGTCAGGCAGTGTCAATCCTCCAACTTTGTTATTCTCCTTCAATATTGTGTTGGCTATGGTGGGTCTTTTGTATCTCCATATAAACTTTAGAATCAGTTGATAAATATCCATAAAATAACTCACTTGGATTTTGATTGGAATTGTATTGACTCTATAGATCGAGTTGGGAAGAAATAATATCTTGACAATATTTATTCTTCCTATCCATGAGCATGGACTAACTCTCCATTTATTAGTTATTATTTGATTTCTTTCATCAGAGTTTTATAGTTTTCCTCTTATAGATATTATACAGATTTTGTTAGATTTATACCTAAGTATTTCATTTTGTGGGTGTTAATATTAATGATATTGTTATTAATTTAAATTCCACTTTTCACTGCTGGGGAAAGCAATTGATTTTTTTACACTAACCTTGTACCTTGCAACCTTGCTATAATCAGTTATTATTTCTAGGAGGGTTTTTTTTTCTTCAATTCTTTGAATTATCTATATAGAAAATCATGTCTTCTGCAAACAAAGACAGTTTTATTTCTTCTTCCACAATTTATATATCTTTTATTTCCATTTCTTGTCTTATTGCATCAGCTAGAACTTCAAGTATGATGCTGAAAACTAGTGGTGAGAGAAGACATCCTCACCTACTACCTAATCTTAGTAAGAAAGTTTCAAGTTTCTTATCATTAAGTATGATGTTAATTGCAGGTTTTTGTAGATATTCTTTATCAAGTTGAGGAAGATCCCCTCTATTTCTAGTTTATTGAGAGTTTTTATCATGAATTGGTATTGAATTTTGTCAAATGCATTTTCTGCATCTATAGAAATGTTCTTACACTTTTTCTTTGTTGGATTACATTAATTGATTTTCAAATCTTGAACCAGGCTCAGGTTTGCATACTTGAAGTAAATCCCACTAGGTCATGGTGTATAATTCTTTTTATACATTGTAGAATTCATCTTCTTAAAATTCATTCGAAATTTTTGCACCTATGTTCATGAGATATACTGGTTTGTAGTTTTCTTTTCTTGTAATGTCTTTCCCTGATTTTGATACTAGGGTAATGTTGGCGTCAAAGAATGAGTAGGAACTATTCCCTCTGCTTCTATACCCAGATTGTAGAGAATTGGTATAATTTCTCCCTTAAATATTTGGAAGAACTCACCAATGAACCCATCTGGGCCTGCAGCTTTTTGTTTTGGAGGATTATTAATTATTGATTCAATTCCTTTAGTAGATATAAGTCTATTAAGATCATCTATTTCTAGTGTGAGTTTTAGCAAATTGTGTCTTTCAAGGAATTTGTGCATTTCATCTAGGTTATCACATTGTGGATACAGGGTTGTTCATAGTATTCCTTTGTTTTCCTTTTTATGTCCATGAGATCTGCAGTGATATTCATTCTTTCATTTCTGATAGGAGCAATTTGTGCTTTTTTGCTTAGCCTGGCTGAATATGTATCAATTTTATTGATATTTTCAAAGGACTAGCTTTTATTTTTGCTGATTTTCTCTATTTATTTCCTGTTTTTAATTTCATAGATTTCTTCTCTAATTCTTATCATTTCTTTTCTTCTGTTTACTTTGGACTTAATTTTCTCTTCTTTTTCTGGTTTTCTAAAGTTAAAACTTAAGATTATTTATTTTATATCTTTCTTCTTTCCTAATATATGTATTCAGCACTACAAATTTCCCTCTAATTATTGCTTTTGCTACATCCTACAAATTTTGCTAAGTTGTGCCTTCATTATCACTTAGTTTAAAACACTTCTAAATTTCTCTTGAGATTTCTTCTCTGATCTATGTGTGATACAGAAGTGTGTTGTTTAGTCTCCATGTATTTGGGGATTTTCCACTTTTCTTTCTGTTATTGGTTTCTACTTTAATCCCATTGTGATCTAAGAACAGACACTGTATGATTTTTATTCTTTTAAATTTGTTAAGGTGTGTTTTATGGCCCAGAATGTTGTCTATCTTGGTAAATATTCCATGTTAGTTCGAGAAGAATGTTTATTCTGCTGTTGTTGGATGAAATAGTCTACAGATGTGAATTATATCCAGTTGATTAAACATGGTGTTGAGTTCAACTATTTTCCTTACTAATTTTCTGCATGTTGGATCTATTCATTTCTGAGAGGCAGGTGTTGAAGTCTCCAAGTATGATAGTGAATTCACCTATTTCTCTTTGTAGTTATATTGGGTTTTGCCTCACATAGTTTGACACTTGCTGTGAGGTTATGTTCTCTTGGACACCTGACCCCTCTATGATTATGTAATGTCCTTTTTTATCCCTGGTAACTTTCCTTGCATTGAAGTCAACTCTGTCTGAAATTAATGTGCCTACCACTGCTTTCTTCTGATTAGTGGTTATCATGGTATATTTTTCTCCATCCATGTACTCCTCATCTATATGTGTCTTTATATTTAAAATGAGTTACTCTAAACAACATATAGTTGGGTCTTGTTTTTTGATCCACTCTGACAATCTCTGACTTTCAAGTGGTTCCTGTAGACAATTGATGTTCAAAGTGACTACTGATATAGTTAGATTAATATCTACCATATTCCTTACACTTTTCTATTTGTTGCCCTTGTTCTTTGTTCCTATTTTCATCTTCCATTCTTTTTCGGCCTCTTATGATTTTAAATGAGAATTTTATGACTCCATTTTCTTTCCTTTCTTACCATATCATTTATTCTTTTTTCACTCTTTTTCAGTGGTTGTCCTTGAGGCTGCAATACATATTTGCAGTTAATCCAAGTCCCCTTTCAAATAACACTATACTTCACAGGTAGAGTGAATATCTTATAATAATAAAACAACAGACAGAGAAAGGCAAATACTGCATGATGGCCTTATAGGTGGAGTCTAAAAATAAAAAATCAAACTCAGGAACGTAGAGTAGAATGGTGGTTATAAGGGGCTGGGGAATGGAGGAAATAGGGAGATGCTGGTCAAAGGGTACAAGGCTTTAGTTACAAGACGAATAAGTTCTGGGGATCTAATGTACCGCATGGTGACCATAGTTAATAATACTTTATTGTATACTTGAAATTTGCTGGGAGAGTAGACCTGAAGCATTCTCACCCCACACACAGATGCAAAAGTTAACTATGTGAGGTGATGTATGTGTTAACTGACCTGACTGTGGTAATGATTTAACAAAGTATACATATATTAAACCATCACATTTTACACTTTACATATATATCATTTTATATGCCAATTATGTCTCAATAAAACTGCGGGGTACAAGAAGATTCTAGTCTCCAGCCTTTAAGCTGCCTCAGGTGACACTCAGTAGAGAAGAAACAAACTGTCCCTGTGAAGCCAAGCCAAAATCATAGATTCATGTTCTTGTTGTGAGTCACTGTTTTTAGGGAGAAAGAAGTTTTACAGCAATAGATAACTTGAACAGAAGCCAGCAGTCTTAAAAATGTCAGGTAATTAACAAAAAAATAATAATGTAAGCTATATCAACGCAAAAAAGGAGGAAAACAGTTGAGAATTTGTAATTCCTTTCACATTAGTCTACAATTAATTTCATACTCTAAATATTTTTTACATATACTAGGCACAAAATACTTGTTTTCAAATTGAGGCAGGGGACTGAAAGTGCATAAAGAAACTAGATGGTATTCCTATAGAAAACATAAAGTCTCAAATAAAGTAGCTAGCTAACCTAGCTTCATTTTAGAACTTAAAAGAAAATCTCTGTGGGCTGGCCCTGTGGCCGAGTGGTTAAAGTTCTGCTTGCTCAGATTCAGTGGCCCAGGATTCACAGGTTCAGATCCGGGGCACAGACCTACTCCACTCGTCAGCCATGCTGTGGATGCATCCCACATACAAAGTAGATGAAGACTGGCACAGATGTTAGCTCAGGGTGAAAAAGCCTCAAGCAAAAAAAAGAGGAAGATTGGCAATGGATGTTGGCTCAGGGGGAATCTTCCTCACCAAAAAAAAAAAATATGATTATGATGTAGCTATATGATAAGTATTGTATAATATATATATATATGGGTATATACACACATATATAGTGTATATTTATAATGTGTATAGTGTGTATATATAGTATGTATATACACACACACAATAATAGTGATAATATTAAACATATATACAAATACAAACATACAGAGATTGATTAGTTTGAGCCTTTCTTTTCCAGTTGGCGAAATCACTCATCAGACAGAAAACTTATAGAAAAGATAAAGTTTTACAAAAAATTTAAAGAAAAATACAAAACACAGTAAATGAGCAAAGGAAAGATAAATCTGAGAACTTGATAAATAAAAATAAGTACTGACAAGTTTATTTTTGCAATACTATAGGGAAATATGTGAAATAAGGCTTTCCTCAGTTTATATTATACCTTTTAGTCATTTAACAAATCTGTTTACTGAATGACTCTTATGGCACACCAGGTTTGCCCATTACATCATCCAAAGGATACATAGTGAAGTCAAGGGACAAAGATCCTTGCCTTCCTACAGGCAGTCAACTCATTTCCAGGATAAAGCTCATGAACAAGACAATATAGCACAATCAGTGGCATTAGAATATTGGGAATCAGCCGCCAGTTTCCAAGTATTTTAAGGCATCTTTCAAAGAACAGACTGCCTGAAAATCTTTATGCTTCTCTTTTACAGTAACAATCAATATACTTCATCACCATACTGAAAACTCCTTCCACCAAAATTGTTGTTTGCAGAGGAAATCTATGAATGAACACTCACAGTTGAGTCTTAATTGACTTATCAGATTTTGTTTAATGAATTTCCTTTCAAGAAGATCCTTCTATAGACGTTTATTGATTATGAGTAAATCCACCCAAAAAGTGCTAATGTAAGACTATTGCTTCTAAACACTTTAACTCAAATGAGCCATTGATGAGATCACTGACCTCACTGAATACGTGGCTTCTTCAGCCTCGAGTCCCACTTCTTTCAATAAACCTTTCAAGCTAGAGTGATCACAGCCTCTGAATTCATAGTCTCACTTTTTAAACTTATATAGTACCTAAATCTATGCTCTCTTGGGACGTTATTTATTACATTTCTATACATTATTTAACTCTTGCATTTTATTTAACATTTTAAGCTCTTCTTTTCCCAGCTGGATTTTAAGTCTCTCGTGGTAATTACTTTAACCTATATATTTTTCTTTTATTGTTTGTTTGTTTGTCTCCCCAAATAGCATGTAAGCTCCCTGAGGCCAGTGACTTGATCTGTTTTGTTCATTTCTGAATTTGAAATGTGCAGCACAGTGCTACAGACGCACAATGAATATCTGCTAAGTAAATGGATAAAGTACTCAATAAGTATTCGTTATCACTCAACACAAATAAAAATACTACCCAACAAAGTACAATGACTATTTTAGTATCCTTCAAATTGTTACACAAAGAAATTTTAAAAGCAATGTCCAAACTCGTCCTTTATCCATAGGAGTCTAATAGACGTACCTTGACTCTCAAGTGTTTATCGGTTTGCAGGAGATGCGAGGAGAATTTTGTATGGTTCCCACATTAGGTTCTTATCTGGCATTCAGCAATGACCAAATTACTTCTTAGAAATAGGTCCTTAAGCTCATATTTCACCACATGCAATGTCAGACAGCATTTGCTAATATTCTCAAATAAATCTTTCTAAATATTGTCAATTATTATTTTGCAGTGAAAAATTTTTTCTTTGTTCTTAAATCAAATTTTTACTGATGAGATGTAAAAAAGTGTCTTACCAAGAGAAGTTCTCCACTGCCTGTGTGTCTAGGTAAACCTGGAAAGTCTCCACGAAGCAGCACTTTCCCTGTTACTTCTGCAAATATAGCTGGGTACACATCCACTGCGTTGGCAGAAAGTGTAAGTGGAACTCTGGCGGCCTGAAAAGACTGTCTCTCTCATAAATCCTTGGTAGGTAAAGGGTTATTCCCCGGAAAAAAGTGGGTAAATTTTTACAAGGCCAAGGATTGTCCTCAGAGGAAGGATGGAGAGCCTAAATCCTTCCCAAAGGCCTTTAAAGTTAAGCATTTTTATAATCTATGTGACTGAGGTCTAAGATGTCCCTAAATAACATGGTCCAAACTGAGCGCCAACAGCTGACAAGAGCTCCAAGATCCCTGAAAGAAAGATCAGTGAGAGGGAGGAGATGGAAGGCCTTGGGGAAGCCGGGCTGCACACAGGTTGTGGACGGCCGTAGAAGCACTTCCAGATGGATCAGTGGCATCATTTTTCAGAGAATTAGCTCAGCATATGAATATAAAAATAAAACCAAAGCTTCAGAAAATCAACTGTGAACTGCTATCTCTTACTATACAGGAATCTGAACCAGCAAGGGTGACACAGTGCACAGAACACACTGGACCACATGGGGCTCGTTTTCAATACTGACATAATGTGGCAGTGACAGAAACAATAAGAGCTAGAATCTGAAGTGTACTGGTGGCCTGATGAGCCTTTCCAATCTGATTTGAAAAAGTAATTCCAAGAAATGTATGTCACATATATTGAATAAAGAAAAGAAAAAGGACATGAGCTTACACTGAAGCAACAGTCTATTAGAAGTTGCTAACTTATTTACTTATTCACTTAATATTTATCACAAATACGTGCAGAAACTGGTATTAAGAACCCACGCTGTAAGCTTGCACAGACAGCCTAAAATACTTGACACATATTATTCTCTGCTTTGTGGTCTCAGCAAGAACTCTGAGAGACACAAGCCCATTTTAACTTCCTGCACATTACCTGTACCGTGCCAGTCATGACAAACAAGACAAAAAAGCCACAGGCAAGGACTTTAAGCAGTCGACAATATAATAGAAGAGACTGGTAAATTAGTAATTGCAATGCAACATACTGAATAAAAATTGCAATGCAATGTAGTAAATAGAGGGTGCCATGTGAGCACCTAGGAAGGGACAGCTATCTTTCTTTACTGGAAGAGGACAAAAATACTTCACAGAGGAATATTTCTTTGCCTTTAATCTTGAGATACAAGTCAGTGCTGATCATATGAAACTTCAGGTAGAAAAAACAACGTGGTCAAAGGCACCAAGACAGGAACCAGCAGGCAGCACTGCCACAGCAAGGGTCAAAGACGAGGGAGAACAGTGGCAGGAGATGAATGTGGAAATTCAGCAGGTGCCAAATTAAGGAGGGTTCTGTGCACAAAGAAGAGTTTGAAAAAGCTTAAAACATTGTTACTAAGCCTCCGAGCCACTCTAAATAGAGAATAACATTATTCATATTTGCTTCAGCAATTCATGCTGGAAAATGTGGTGAATAGATGGGGTTAGATAGGAATAAGAAGGCTTCATTTTATTCTTTCTGAAATTTGATTTATATGAATGGTGACTGTGTGTGTACAAGAAAGGCAGGGGAGGGAGGAGAGAGAGACGGAAAGGAGAGAGGAGACAATTTCTAAACCAGATATATAATTTATCCAAATTTTTACAAAGATAGCCTTATTTTATAATTTTCTTAAATTACACTTTTTTTATCGTTCATTTAAAAAGTTCCTTCCAAGGGAATTTTTAGTCTACTTTGTAGAGAATGCATATAAAAATTTTGTTTCCCAGATTCAAGAAAATGCCAGAGACTACAATTCTTAAACTCAGTTTCCTTGCATCCTGAGCTATGGGTTTTCAACATGAGCCTAACAAAAATGAGCTTTGTGTCTTGGATTCTTCTCTTTGCAATTTCAGTGTTTATGCTTATTGGTTTGGCAAGAAACCAGATAAGCAGTTCATGTAGAAAAACTTGGCAAGGGAGACCTCTGCTTCTACTGAGAACTCCAAGTTTCATTTTGTTATTAAAATTATCTTGATATATATTTTAGTCTCAGTAGAATCCATAATAGTGAAATAGGCAGAATATTGGAAAGGTAGCATTTTGGATATTTAGTACTGCAAGGAGCTACAGAGTAAGCTCAGGAGTCACGCTACCTGAGTTTAAACTCTGGCTCCACCTCCAAGTAGCTCTGTGACCTTGAGCTGGCTAATTACCTGCTTTTCGCCTCCTTTTCCTCATGTTTAAAATCCAGAGTTCCATCTGCATTTCATAGGGCTATTATGAGGATCATCATAGTATATAAAACATGATCAGCCCAGTGCCTGGCAAATATATATGGTCAATAAATGGTACCACTATTATTATATAAATATGAGAATATCACTGCAAGGACTATTTCCTTCCCTTACTATCATAGGATAGTTAACAACTTTCTAACTTTTCTAGTTTTAGTGCCAATATATTGAGCATAATATCTGATCTTCTTTCAAACTCTTTAAAAATCTTTCCGTTTTCTCCTTATATCTTATATTACAAAAAAGTTCTGGCAGCAATATAGATAGGACAGCATAACGGATCAGAATTTTAAATCATCTTAAAGCTTGTTATATCAATAAATGAATAACAGGAAATATTCAGATTCTGAATATGTAAATGTAATACATATACTTAAACTACTCTTTTTGATACATGATAACGACCACAGAATTATAATGATTCACCTAAAATTATGCTGTCTCATATAACAATTGTGCCAGGTATTTCAGAGAAAGGTATAAATCTCCAATAATGTCCTTGTGGCAATGGGAAGTAATTAGAGTATTTCACACTTAAAGATTAATATCTTAGATTTATATTGTACCTTTCGTCTAAGGGCCTCAAAAAGCCTCTATAAACATTAACACACTAACTTCTCAACTGCCACGCCTCCATAAGGTAAGGAGGTATCCAACAACATTTTACAAATGAGGAAAATTAAATTGAGAATTAAATATTACATTTATGATTTAGTAATCACAGTATACTGTAAGTTTTTTAAGGATTTTATACAATGTTTAGGGACTCTTGAGATTTTCTACATATGCACAAAATCCTTATATGGTTTTCATTACACTGTTTTTCAGGACAATTCCTTTAAAAAGCACTTTTCTATTCTTTTTATGGCATCTAAAAACATAAAAGTAAGATGTTTTAGGACATTCTTCCCTCATACGATGCATTTAACAAATATAAAGCCAAGAAAGGGAGAGAGAGCGAATTTGTGTGTGTATATTTGTGCATGTTTTCATATATTGTAAGTTTTTCTACACCAGGCAAAATATCTTACAATTTTACGCCTACCCAAACTAACATAACACTCAATTAATAGTGTAGAGAAAAGTAAAATGTTGTGCCTCGGCAGTAAGATCTTTATATTTATAGATCTATAGAGCTTTAAAATTAAGCCCAAATTATATAGACAATATATCTGTTGAGTGAAAACTCTTCATTGAAGAATGTATATTTTATAAAGGCTTGGAATTTAAGATCTTTTGTGATATAGGTCCAATCCATTTTTATAATTTTATCTCTAAATATCCACTCCTCACTTAGCCTTTATTTTATTTATAACAAATAATTCATTTTTCCCCAAAAACATACTCAATATTTTCCTTATTGTGCCTTGTTCCCTCTCCTCAGAGCATGCTTTCCCTATAGGCTATGTATCAAAATCCTACCTAATACTTAAATGAGACCTCTTCCAAGCAACCTCCCTAGACCTTCTCTGAACCAGATGCTGTCGCTGCCTCGCCTCGATGCCCTCACAGTCCAGGCACTGCACGCTCACACCTGTGCACTTTCACACACACACACACACACACACACACAGACATACACATACACACAGGCAGTTCACAGCTAAAGACTCATGGGCATAATAATCCAGGCCCCTGGTTTCCAGGTGTAACAAACTCTGTGGTGCAATTTTCATTTCAGTGACCCCCTTCCAGGCAGAGAACAGACTGGAAGGATTTCTTTGCTGAGCTTCTACCTATACCCTATCCTGCTTTGCTAACTCCCTTCACTTTTCTTCTGGGATCATTCTTCAATAAATTACTCATACAAAAAGCCCCATTTCAAGCTCTGCTTCTAGGGAACTCAACCTACAATACCTACAGTTTAATGAATTCCTGAATTCATTGCAATATTATTTATAACAGTAGACAATAAAAATAATTGAAAAGTCTAATAATGGGGGCCTGCTTAAATAAATTGTTTTATATCTACACAAGAGAATAACATGCATAATTAAAAACTTTATTTTAGAAAATATGATATAATACAGGTGCTAAGCAATGTGTATAGTCTGATGCACAAAGTCCATGCTAAACAATGGAGATATGTCTCTCACAACATAAGATACAGTCTCTGATCTTGCAAAGTATACAGTAGCATGAGCACATATCATATAAAGTATTACACAATCATCATTTTTTAATTTCTACTGCAACAAATGCTGTGAAGGATCAGAACAGTCCATGGGAAGATGAGAGTTTTGACTTGGTCTGTAGAGCAAAGAAGACTTCGTATGAAAATAGCATTTAATTAGAAAGTTGAGGCATGACAGGGTGTGACGTTGGGAGAGCTGTCTAGAGAAAGGAAGGAGTAAATCCAACGGTTCTGAGGAATAAGGATCATGACACAGCAAAGGTTACTGAGGAGGAAGAAGCCTGAAAACCCAGAGCAGTCGTGGCAAAGGTTTTTTGTTTTGTCTTAGGACTTGCAGGAAGTCATACAGGAACATAATTTTAAGCAAAATAGGAACAAGATACTATTTTTATGTTTTAAATATTACTCAATTACTCTGAGTAGACTATATTAGTGAGGGTAGAAGACACAGGTATTCATGCTATGAGGTTACTGGAATAGTCGAGGCAAGAGATGATGGGTACTTGAGCTAAGGAGTAGCACAGAGATGAGTAGAAATGGACGGATTTGAGATATTTAGGAAGCAGAAACTCTGGGCCCCGTCTTTGATTGGTCATGATGATGGAGATTAAAGGGAACAGCCAGCATTACTTCAGGGGTTCTGGCTTTCCCTACTGCCAGATGCTGATTCCTCCCACTGAAATAGACATCAAGATGAAGCAGTAGGTAGAGACTGAGTTAGGAAAGAATTTCAGTTCTAAACATATTAAGGTTAGGGGGCCTTTGTGGCATCTAAGAAGAATTATTAAGTATACATGAATTCAGAACTCCAAATTACTCACAAATAAATATATGCATGTGCACATGCATGCACATGTACAATACAGACTGACAAAAATCTGATATTGTGTACATAATGAAAATGAAGGTCATACATTATAATATTAACAATGCTTGTCCCTGAATAACAGACTTATGAGACAACTTAATTTTCCTTTTGGACTTTTTCATACTTGTCATTTTTCTGTGTGCACCATGAATTTTGTTCTCACAAAATAAGTTAATAAAATCTAATCTCTCTCCCATGGACTACCACAGCTCTTTGAAGACTACTCAATCAAAGTCTTCTATATGCATTAGAGAAACCAATTCCTGGAACCAATGACTCAGAGTACATCTTTAAAATAATTTCTATATACATGTATAAAATTTGGCACTTGGATTTTTATGACCAGTCAAGTCTAGACATTCAACCACCCCTCTGTGTATCTCATCTTTCCTATTTTGTAGGAATATTTCCCAATAATTGTATACCTTCTAAAATATGAAAAACCTTTTCCTGCACACCTCAGTTTTCTTCTAATTGCATAAGTAAGAAAAAGTGATTCAAATCAACTCAGAAATTCATGGACTTACTCCTAACATGTATGATTTCTTTATTTTAATCCTGAAAGTCATAATTGAGATTACATAACTCCCCAATATCACCCTTCCCCAAAATGAGACTAAAAGCAGAGTAAATAATAACGATAATGATGATGTTTAATGACTACTGAGTGTTTATTATGTGACAGGCAAAGCTCTGGTGCTTTGTCAGGATTATCTTCTTTAACAATAAGTTTATAGTAGAGTATACTTATTCTATTTTTCGGGATGAGAAAACAGATTAGATATAAATTCCTGTAGGTCACATATCTAGGAGCTGATGGGGCTGGGATTCCAACTCAGTCAGGCTGGCGGCAGCTTCATGCCAAATGCTGTAAGTACACTACTCTCATTCTGCAAAGGGCCTGGCTTGGTGTTAATTTTGCAACTGAGACTTGAGACATAATTCTTCCTAGACCATGGTTCCTTCAAACAAGAAGATGAAAAGCCACAAGGAATGTGACCCTTTCCAGTGCAGTAATCAACTGCTCAAGAGGTCATGAAGCTAAGATTTATTGATTACTTATTGTATCAGTTAGGAGGCTTAACATGGAACAAATAAGAAAGTCTAAATCACTCTTAAACAGGAAATTGTTGGCTCATATAATGAAAAATCTAAAGGTAGGGCAGGCTCCAGGCACAATTTGATCCAGAGGTTCACACACCAACAAGGCTTGGCTCTGTTTCTCTGCGATTCTCTTGGCTCTGCTCTGATCTGCTTGCTGGTTTTGTCTCCAGGCTGAGAGCCAAGATACCTACAGAAGTCTAGGTTTCTCCTCCACATACTATACTATTACAGAAAGTGGCAAAACCTTTCTTCAAGTTTCCAAGTTTCAAGCATGAGTCCTGAGACTCTCCAATTAGGCCAGTTTAGATAACATGTCTATTCCCTCACCAATTACCATGGGCAAGAAGACTGAATGCACTGATTAGCTCAGCCTGGGTCACATGCCTTTACTCCTAGTGCTGCAATAGCCATAGATATCCACAATGAAATAAGGAGCTACTGAGAAGGGGTAGGAGGAAACGGATGCTGGAAATCAAGCAATGAGTGTTCCTGCCTCAGATTGCGTGTTAGATTTGTACATATACCATCTTACTTAAATTAAGCCTAAAACTCCAATGAAATGGTAATCATTAACTCCACTGTATAAATTAAAACACACAAGATTACACTGTTACAGAAACCAGGACTTTTTTTTTAATTCAGTTTTGCTTAATAGCTTCTGCTTTCCTCACATTAGCAATTTAACTATTTTATAAAGAAGTAGCGTTAGCTATTGAGCTGTTCACTGGTAGCCATAACGGGAGCAACAAGATACGTAAGGTACCTTCTCATCCCTTCAGGATTACACAACACTAGGGGAGAGAGATGCTCAGCTAACCACAGAGAAGGACAGGTTGGGCAAAGGGCTCTCACTTGATTTACACCTCTAATATCTAAATTTCAGACCGCGTATTCAACTGGCACTCAGCATGGCTGGCACATCTCGTCTTTCTATTTTAAAAAATCAATAAATAGTTTGTGTTAGAAATCAAACACATCTTAACCATTGTTAAGAAGATTTCTTCACAAAAGTAACAGGAGGTCAGTGTGACACACCATTTGGGAGGAATCCTTGAAACTGCATGGACTGCGTCTTGCAATAATTCCTTAGACAAGTCTCAAACTCCCATGTGCTTTAAGTTGGGGACAAACCCAAGAATTTAATCTCATGAAGCACCTCGACGAGTAATACAGGGCCTTGAACAGAGTAGTGATTGCTCAATAAAGAGCTGTGAAATGAACCTTGATGAGTAAAAGGAGTTCCCACGCAAATTGTTAAAGTACACTTCATTTTCCTAGAAATGTAAATACCCTGATTGGGATAATTTTTAAATACATTTGAGGAGATGAGCTTGAAAAAAATTCAGATTTCTTCACACTGCCCTTTCTCTTTAGTTTTCAGCTAGAATTGTTTTGCAAGACTTATGATTTCAACTGTAAGTCACGGGCTAAGTGCAACATTTCTGATGGCTTCAAAGCAGTTTGTCAGCAGCCTATACCTCTGAGCTCTAACAATAATCAGCCCTATTGAAGTGCGTCCATCTTTGCAGCATTTCTGTTCCACTCCTTACTCACATTCACTCCAGTTCAATACTCAACAGCACTTTAGATATTCTGTTGTCGCTTTCCATTCTGCAAAGCCAAGTGTTAGCAAGTCTCCCTTCTGTAATCCTAGACTCCACTTAAACTCGAGTTCATATTGTTTCTCTTATGAGAAATCATTAAATATATAGTATGTGGAGAGTTACTTTCCTTATAGACACTACAGGAAGAATCCTTTTCGGGGATCGGTTAGAAAAAATAATGAATGAGACATTTCCAAATGCTGTCTCCATAAATAAAGATTTGTCTAAGAGTTCTTCTTTCTTAGAGAAAGGGGAGTGGAGGGAGAATTCTTGAAATCTTATCGACTCTACTTATGAATATTGCCACAGTGGTATAGTGTATCCAACTAACAAATACACATAATCTGTAATCTGTGTCCTGAGGACAATGTAAGGTGACACACACTGTATAAAGCTTCCTACTGAAACTAGCCATCCAAACCACGGGAGGTGTCTGGTTACTGCTGCCGAGGAAGCCCTCCAAATGGGGACACCACCTCTGAAAGGGGACTTGTGCCTACTTCCCACAATCCAGCTCCATGGTCCCTAAATCATTCCCCAAACACTCCAATCATTATCCTGGATCACGTAAGAAAGCTCTTCCCTGCAAAATCTGGTCTCTTTTGACCCAAACAATCCTAAAATTACCAGAACCCTGGTGCCAATTTGTCTGAGCTAGACAGTCAGGAAGATCAAATAGCAGCAGGTGTTGCCTTAGATAAGGGTGTCCCGTCATGTTGCCAAGGCGGTCAGAGAGAGGCTTCTGACAGCAGAATGGAGCTTTGAGTATATCTTCACATGAAAAAAACTAAACATTGTATACGGCATTGAGATTCCACGATACCAACATCACAGTGCAATGTCCTTCCCAAGGGGTTAAATAATCATCCGTTGTCTTCCTCCTGGAACTATTCTTCTACCACACTTACCCTTATTTGTGAGTCCTTGCCAGTCCTCAAACATGCCAAGGATGTTTCTCTCTCTCTTCTCCTCTCCTCTCTTCTCTCTACCTTCCTCTCCCTACTTCTAGAATATTGTATTCCTACATAATCACTTCATGCTAGTCTCTGCTCTATGTCATCTCCTCAGAGAAGATGTCACTGACCACCAATCTAAATTCCTATTCTTCATCACTCTGTATCTCCTAACCCTGCTGTCTTTTTCTTCATAACCTTCTATATTTTCATTATTTCTCTATTGCCTGTCTCTCATTTTAGAAGTAAGCTTCAGGAAGACAAAGCTGTGGATTGTTTTCCTTGTTTCATTTATCACTGTATACCCAGGGCATAAAAGAGTACCTGATACATCTAGATATTCCACAAAAATGTACTAAATATTGAAAGAATTAATACATATTATTGTGCTTTGTAATTTTTATTTCAGCCTCCTAACAACTCTATCAAGTAGATAGCATAGGATTTATTCTAATGAGAAAAAAAGCACATAAGATAATATATTTATCCACCAAGTTTATCTTTCAGATAACCAAGAGGACACTAAGTCAATGGGTATATAAAACAGAATAAGCCAGCCGGGAAAAATCTGAATATGGTTGAACTATGTTGATGCAATTCGGCACGACTGTGGGAAACCCACAAACAGTGACAGAAGTGTGCCGACGGCACCTCGTTTTTCTTCCCCTCTCTAACAAATGCCAAAGTTTACATGGAGAGGGCTTAGAAGGAAACCAGAAGGCATAACTCTGTACCATCAGCCTACTAGAGAATCAGGGCCAACAGACAAAGCACTTGGGACTTTAGGTTCTAATCCACTTGTGACACCTAACCATTTAGGATGGTTATTCTTGGAATAGTAATCATTTAGGGTTAACAATCTTGGACAGTTAAATCTAGACATGGAAAAGAGGACTGTTCTCCAGGACACAGGCACACATACACAAAGCAAACCTCTACCCAGGATTAGAACCATCTAGAGAGTGAATTCTTTAAGAATAATGTCATATAGTGACTTATTACAGTTTCAAGTCCAATCTCCTTTTTTTCCGCTTCAAATGCAAAGATTAAAGAACAGTTAGAAAGAACATAAAGGTGAAACATGAAAACCACAAGTTAATATTGAGAGAAGAACCCATTCCACTAGGTATTAACTAATCTTTGGCTATGACAGTTAGAAAAGCACATTCCTAAAAGATCCATTTTTTATACCTACTTCTGCTTCTTAGGTTTTATTCTGAATATCCAGCAAAAAAAACATATATTGCTTTTAATTCCCTCTAACAACAAATATTTTTCTCAGGTTACATTTTATTATGTTCTTTGTGACCAACAGCATAAAACTACCTTTCAAAACAAGAAAATTTAAGATCAAACAAAGGAAAAGTGCAAGTTTAGTGCTATAGTGCATTTAGTATTCAATCCATCCTTTCTGGTGAAAGAGATACCAGTGTCCTTGGCATGATTACTTGAGAAGCTAATAGAGGTTAAGACAAATATAGTAAGAGGAGAACTACGTATAGCAGAAATAAACTGTCATCATTTTCCTAACGAACACAAGTGGATTATTCTGTTATTTCTTTCGAATGTTTACACTCAATCATTTTGGCTGAACTTCAAAAGTCCCATTCAGCAAATCTCTGGCCTACTGAGTGACAGTCACAGATCTGGCTGACATTAGCTGAACTGACCTATCAGTCACTCTCCGGCACCCTTTCCCTGCATCGCTGTTCCTGCAGAGAGGAACATTTCACACGGCACAGGATGCAGTCCTTGTCCTGTTCCAGCAGAGACCTGGGCCACATGCAGGTGTCAGGCATTCTATAAAGGTCATTCCCCCTCTTGGATTTGTGTACTATTTGTTTTTGTTCTTATTCTACATTTGACATTTCTCCCTGTCTCCATCTTTGTACAGCTCCTTTTTAAGTGGGTGAGCATTTATCACTTTATATATTAACATATTAAAGGAGCACAATTAAAACACACTGATAAAAGTAACCTTTTCTTTTTCCTTTTTTTCCTTCCTGAAGGCGCTTCCTTTAACACAGTGCCTCACCCTCCCAACTACAAAAATAACGTTGTCAATGATGCACTAGGTCCTTCTTTTCCCACTTCGTACATTACCTTAATCATTATAACTTTATTTTCATTCCTTTCTATTCCACACATGAGAGGGGCAGCAAAAGAATACACATTCAGAAAGAATGTTTGAAATGTCTGCTGGATTAGAGCAAAACAGAATTTCAGGAAAGAACACATTAAAACACATAATCTAAAATTTTCATTTGTTAAAATGTGAAACTAAAATAGTATAATGTCATTTCTGTGAAATAATTAAATTAAATCAATTTGTTTTTCCTCAAAGAATAATGTTGGTCAAATATTATGTAGGACTGAGTGAGCTTAACCTAAAGATCTGGCCAAGGAATTATGGCTAACTAACCACTGCCATCTCTCAGTGGGAAGAGAAGGTAGAACAGAATACATGTGACACACATCTGGTTACTTCCTGGCATGTGACCTACTCTAAAATGGGACTCTGAGGGAGTTTTTCTCAATAGAAACCCAAGATCAAGAGGGCACAAAGAACTCTATTTTGAATTACAGGCAGGAATGTTGCTGAGCAGAGATATTTAATTTTCTAGGAACAACACGAAATGAAGACTTATGCCAGCTTCACATACTTGTATAATGCACTGATAACTAACTGGACACCAATGAACAGATACTGAAGATGTAGACACTGAGCTTAAAACTGATTTTTTATTAATCAGTGATACTGTATCACTCAGAAAAAGCCACAATAACACTCATTTGTGAGTGACCAACAAAAGTAAGATTGATTTCTTCTGTAATGACAACTCATTAGAAGAGACATTTTGCTCTTTTCTTCTTTTCTTTCAAGTTGATGGAGAATCCAATGCAAAGCTCCAATAATATTAGAATGTGGTGAGAAATGTATAGGGGACCCTGCATCACACTGACTAGAAAATCAGAGAAGGCTCTTAAGAGAGAATCTGGCTTCTTGTTGGCAAAGTGACTACCAGAGGAAAAAAGAACATAGGATGCACGGAATAGACACAAACCCAACAGAAACTATTCTCTAGCCACAATTAACAAGGGAAGAGATGAGGACAGGTGTCAGACCCTACTATTTATGTGCTGTGGTTGAGTGAAGTTAGGCAAATTAGATAGCACCACTAAACTTCCCTCAGTCTCATTTGCAAAATGGAAATGATGATGGCATCATTAGGGTTATTGTAAACATTTAATGAGATAACAGCTATAAAGTATTCGCAACAATGACTGGCATATTTTGAGTGCTTAATAAAGGTCACTCTAATTATTGCTTCCTATATATGCCTATGAATAAAAAGTTATATATTATTCTCATTACAGAGAACATATTTAGTTATTTTCACTATATTCTTTTGTTATCTTCTATAGTGTCCTCTGTGTATTGTCACAGAGAGATAAAGTAGGACTAAGAGGACGATATCTGATCTATCACATTTATGATAGTAGTGCCCAAGGTGGGGAAACTAGTTCAATGATCCCTTTATACACTACGGAAGCACTTCAGTTGTATTTTATTTTTAATAATGGTAATTTTAAATGTACAATACAATAAAAGTCCTTTTTATTAAAGTGCCTTTAAAATAAAATTAAATTGTGGACTTTAAATCCAGGGTTCTATACTAATGAGGCTGATTTGGCTTCAAATGCCCAAATAATTTACTGACCTTTAATCAGTTATAAATCTGTGGAGTTAGCTCTACTGATTAAAATCACATTAATAGCTCAATTCTAGAAGACAAGTCTAGTTTAACTGAAAAAAGGAACAATTAGTAAATCACTACCAATATGTAAAATTGCCAAGAGAATGAAATGTTTACCAAATCACTGTGACTTCTCTATCCCTTCATTTTCTTATCAACACACAATTTTTTCCCACAGAATTTTTTACGTAAACATGAGACATGTAAAACAAATTTCAGTACAGTAAATATTAGGTTTAGAAACGGAGCGGAGGATAATTTTAAAATAAAATTAGAAGGTAATCAAATAATTGATAATTATAGTATGGGTATTAAAAAAATCAGAAAATGATACCAGTTAATGAGATTACAGCTTTAAAGATATAAAAAGTATATCATGGATTTGAAAGAAAACTTAAAGAATGGCTATATCTCAGAATGGTCCAGGCAGAAGAAAGATTATGAGCTGATAAGTAAGTAGAAAAACATCTATTTTATGGAAGTTCTGAAGCAAAAAACAAAAAGGATGAAAAAAGTCCTCAAAATTGTTTGAGGTGTTTTCTGTCATGTTAAACAAACAGCAAATCTCTTTGTTTGAGTTTGAAAATGAGAATATAAATAACCCATATTTTCATAGACAGTTTTCCTCTTCACTTGACATAATAACAAAAATCAATTAACTCCAGCCTCAAGATATTTGGCAAATATGCACAACAAAACAGAAAAATAAAATATACAGCTATTTAAATAATAATATTGTATTTCTGAAGTTTTGAAGGAAGACAAGGAAGAAAGGGGACAGCAAACTAATATTTATTGAAAACTCATTCTGTGCCAGGCACTATTTCATTTTTTTTCTAATTCGCTTTATTTATTTAATTTACTTTTCATTTGTCCCTTCAAGATAGGTGGTTATATCTACATTTTACATTTGAAAACACTAAGGTTGAGAATGTTGAAATTATTGTCCAAGACTGATAAAAACAAGGAAGAAACGGCATATTCTCAAGCAATTAAAATAAATGCATGATGACACGTTTTGATAGAGACAGAATTAACTTCAGTAAATCTTAGAAGAAACGAGTTCCAACCTGAGTTTAGGGGAGAAGGAGGGGATAAGGAGAGAGAATGAGGAAGGAAGACTGGAGTGTGTAGTCTGAGGAACAGGGTTTGGACCTGGGCTAGACTCCGCTGGCCTTTAAATTCTAGGAGCAGTCCTGCCCCTAGCAGCTTGTGGAAATAGTTCCCCAACAATTGGGTTAGCTACCTCTAACATTATATTAGCAGGCGTCAAAGGAATTAATTACAGTACTCTGCAGCAATATAGTGGAGCACAGGCAAAATGGACCCTATGTTAATGAAAACAATTATCCAATTCCACATAATTGGGCTATTTCTATCTCCTGGCCAATAGCCCACATTACTTCTTCGACGATGTGAATATAATTACTTTTTTTGGTAAAAATTATGCTTAATAGACTGTTTAAAAATTCCTATCTATACAGCATTCAAGTCACTTAACCTCTCAATTTGCTCATTAAAGACAAGAGGACTTTACACTGTAGACAATCACTAATATTTCTCCCAGCTGGGAGTCTCTATGATTAAATAATTTCTACAGGGAAGATGACTTAGAGAACAGGGTCTGTCTAAGTCTAAAAATGACCACAGATGAAGAAAGGAGGAAGCTTGCAATCTTCTATGGAGAAAGTTTGAGGAGGATACTCTCAAATCCAGCTCCACACTTGGAAAACACAGAAAGTGATGACGTGGGCAGCAAAAGTGAAGAAAAGCAGATAAGGTTTATATGAACTGGGGTAGCAAGAGAAGAACAGGAGGGTGAGGGTTAAAGGCCAATGCAGGGCATCACATGATCATTTCTTGAGGGAAAACCAGGCTTTTGAACAAAGAGGAAGTAAGGTTAAGGGAATGTAATGACTTTTACACCAAACTGAAGAAGCGCATACTTCTCAAAGAGAAGTTTGTTGAGGTTGAACAAATTAGATAACACAGACGTTATGGCATAATTAATTTAAAAATCACAAAAGAATATTTTATATTTATCTTCTATAAGAAAATAAAAATTTAAATATGCACCTTTGAAACTTTAACTATTGGTGCAGCCACTGTGGAAAACAGTATGAAGTTTCCTCAAAAAATTAAGATTAGAACCACAATACAATCCAGCAATTCCACTGCTGGGTATTTATCCAAAGAACACAAAAACATGAATGTATAAAGACATATGCACCCCTATGTTCATCGTAGCCTTATTCACAACAGCCAAGACTTGGAAGCAACCTGGGTGCCCATCACAGGATGAATGGATAAAGAAGATGTGGTATCTATACACAATGGAATACTACTCAGCCATAAGAAATGATGACCTCTGGCCATTTGTGACAACATGGATGGACCTTGAGGGTATTATGCTAAGTGAAATAAGTCAGAGGGATAAAGTCGAATATCATATGATCACACTCATAAGTAGAAGATAAAAACAAAGACAAACAAACACATAGAAATAGAGATTGGAATGGTGGTTACCAGAGGGGAAGGCAGGAGGGAGGAGGGTAAAAGGGGTGACAGGGCACATGTGTGTGGGGATGGATTGTAACTAGTCTTTGGGTGGTGAACACTATGCAATCTACAAAGAAACTGAAATATAATGAGGTACACCTGAAATTTATACAATGTTATAAACCAATGTTACTGCAATAAAAAATAAATTAAAAAAATTAAAAACCCATAAAATATGCAACACAAATATCAAACTCTAATGTAAATTATGCACTATATAATGTTAGAAACCAATGCTACTGCAATAAAAAACAAAAGAAACTTTAAGTGTTAAGGCTATCCTCCTTTTATTTGGAGTATTTGCTACTTTATAATATACTCCTATTAAAAAAATTATCAAGGGGCTGGCCCCGTGGCCGAGTGGTTAGGTTCGTGCGCTCCGCTGCAGGCGGCCCAGTGTTTCGTTGGTTCGAATCCTGGGCACGGACATGGCACTGCTCATCAAACCACGCTGAGGCAGCGTCCCACATGCCACAGCTAGAAGGACCCACAACGAAGAATATACAACTATGTATATGGGGGGCTTTGGGGAGAAAAAGGAAAAATAAAATCTTAAAATAAAAAAAATTATCAAAACGTGTTTACTTGATGATTTCTCCTTTTAGGATGCAAAAATAAAGTAAATTTAAATGTTTGTTGTAAACTGTCTTTATATTTCTTGAAACAGTCCACTTCATGTGAAAATACACGTCCTTTATTTAGTTCCAGAGACACAGCATCGGAGGTTAGGTACGAATTTCTGCAACTGCCAATATCCAGTGAGCTCAGCTAGGAACAGCAGTCAAATAGCAAACAGGGAGAATGGATGTGAAAGAATAAAGGGAGCGATTACAGATACTAATTTCTGATTTTAAAAAAATCAGCTAAATATGCTTGTCTGAACAAAGCTAACTAAACTTAGCTATTTTTCCTTTTTTCTGCTGTCTTTCAAGAAAAGCGCTCTACATAATTGAAAAAACACAAAACCTAAGTCCATTTCTTTAATGAGAACAAAAGACCTAGATAAGAGGAAGGAACAACCTGTTGCTAAGACAGCAGCACAGCCTATGGAAAGAGAACGTGCCTAGGGGAGCTTTGCGGCTGCACCAAACTGCAAGCTGATCACATGCCCACAGGTAAGACTGAAACAGAGTGCTGCCTGGTGCCTGTCTGCCTCCTGTCAGCCCTAGTTTGTCCCTTTCACCCCAGCAGAAATTTTAATACTGCAAGTTTTCACTCTTGAGAGTTCTGGTTTGGATAATAAACTATAAGATCACCCTATTTCAAATCAAAGGGTGCGGCCATGAGAGCATAGCTAAAAATCAGTATCAGTGATAACAAATAACATTTTAGCCATCTATTTCATGTAAATTAAGAGTGAAATATCATCTTTGACAAAAATAGTTAATCTTAAATTCAGTTACTTTAATAAAGACTTTAAACTTTGGTTTATATGTCATAAAAAAGTCATAGTTGTAAATCTGAATTAATGTTTCAGGAACAGAGGATAAACAGGGAGCCCCATCTGATCTCAGGCATCCACTGTCTAGTGCACAACCCAGACCCAGGGCAGACCCTGATGGGCATTATATTTAAATTGTAAGCTCAGTCTCCTGAAGAATACACACTATTCGCATTGTCCACAAGTCCATATTTTAAATTTTATTATAGTTTATCCTTATAACAGATGAGGTGGAGAGGAAATAGGAGCAGGTAAATTTGAGATTTTCAAAGTTTCATTACTTATCCAAAGACTTCACAGCTAGGAAGTGGCAAAGTGACCAAGACGAGATTTCATTACATAACTCTGACATCAAATCTCATGCTTCTTTTGTTGGTACTATATCCCACTATCACTGTTTAAGAAAGAAAAATCACCAATCATACAGTTTTTGACTGACTCAACTCACTCAGGTTATCCTTCACTGACTCTAAATTTCTTATCCCAGAATCTACTCGAAAACCAATTAGAGAGCCTGAGAGCAAGACAGAGATGCTGGAAGCCTTTCTCCCAACTGGAGCAGTCAATTTTCCATCTGTGGCTCTCTGACAATGCATCAACTTAGTAAGAACAAAACAGTGAGAGAGGGCAAAATTAAGTTCTGATAATGTCATACCTAAACTGTTTTACTGGATTGAGCATTGATAGTACATGTTATAAAAACAGGCTGAAAAGCTAGGCTCTAAACAAAGACACACCGAGGCAGAAAAGAGACAGCCTTATCTGGATCCACTCCTTTCCACTCCTCAGTTCATCCTGTGTTTTTACACACATGCAGACACGCTGCCTCTGCTTTCACTTTGTTCTGACTCCAGATCAGTGTTTGCAAACTCTTGGTTATCTGAGAACACAGATCCTTAACTACAAAGTCGAGTCTTCTCAGATACTAAAAAGATGAGGCCTGCAGTCCCAACAAGATCCCTTTAGTATGCTCTAAATGGGACCTGTGTCCATTTCAGGCTTTGCTACTACAATTCTAGAAGCACAGTTTTCCTCCCCTTTAGCTAATTATGTTTGCAGATAATGTGTAACTAAAGAATACAAAATTCTGTGGAAATATTTTTACTCTTCCACATAGTTCTATTAAGTTGCATAAGGGGATTCTACTTGCAATATGAAACTAGAAAAGCAATCATGCGTAAGAAATTTAAATTATCATATTTTTATTTTACCTTTGATAAACTAAGATTGTGTCAGAGATCATCCCATTTTAAAACTGTCTTGATTGGAAATGGATAGCAAATAAATTAACAGCCCTATTCTCTTAATATTAGCCCCAGACTTTGATAAAAAAAAAAAGTATACTCATAAGAAATGAGAATGAAGATATACACTTTAAAAGGTCAGTAATATTATTTAGAATTAATAATTCTGAACTGATAAATAAGCACACAGAGGGACTAAAAGATCATAAGGCTCTTGCTATTGTAGAATTACTTTTTTCTGAACTCAAGTAGCTCAAAAATATTCTGAATGGTTCACATTTTAAATAGGAAATGACACTATTAGTATTGGATCTGAGGGAAAAGTTAGGAATGAATGACCAGAAAAAAACTGTTTCCTTTTGTAGATCAAAATAGGATTGATTACTGGGGAGAATGATCCTTCTCTTCTCCATCTGAGTCAGGAAGGGGGATTATTGGGAAACTGTTGTCTAGGATATGACACTTCACAGTCGTTCCAAAATAATCTGGAGTCCTCACTGAACTGAGTTTCTCTCGTCTTTCTCGGTTTCCTATGTTAGTTAACAGCACCTGCATTCACTCAGTGACTCAAGATGGTACTCAAGAATGATGTTAGATTTTCCTCTTTTACTTCCACTTCTAAAGAATGACCGAGTCAATGGATACAAGCTCCTCAGCCTCTCTCCTAAGTAAATCCTCCTCTCCATTCCCATTTGCCACAGCTTGGCACAGCCCTTCACCAACACACACCCTGAGCATTGCCAAGGTCTTCTAACTGTTCTCCATCTACCACACTGCCACTGTTAAGGTCTTATAACACAAAGCTGGGCATCTCTTTGCCTAAATTATCTAGAGGATTCCCATGGATCTCACAGGGATCTTCCTAACTTCTAGCCTCCTCTCTTGCCATATCTCCCATTGTAACTTATGCTTCTTCTAAATGGAATTACTTGCCATTTCTCTCATTTGCTAGACTATTTCATAACTCCATGGCTTTGGTCACAATGTGTCCCAGCTAGATATTGTTTTCTCATTACAGTGGTGAACAAACGTTTTTTTCCCATGTAGTCCAATTTATAAAGTAGACTAACTTATACTGATCACATTTTTTTCATTCAAAATGAAAAGAGTTTCAGTCTCATGAGTTTTTTGAGGGGAGGAAGGTAGTTATCGTTTAATATACATTACTGAAGAATAGAAAGCTTCTGTCAAAATTAATAGTGCTTTCTAATCCCTAAAGGTTAATCTGGCATACTTGAAAATCAGCAACACAGAGGCAGCATTCCAATATTTCATCTCTTAATATGCTGCCTATAGCAATCAATGTAACATTTCACAACTGTCTGTGGTCTGCCAGGACTGTGATTGTCCTTGAAATTCAAAAAGAAACAAAGTATTGTCTCTGACTTCCTCAACATGGGTCTCCCTCTTGCATGCTAGTATTATTTCTTCTCTGCTTTGTTCAGAAAGGGAAACGAATAAATACAACTTAAACAGAACCAAAAAAGAAAGATAATCATTTTCCTAAGGGTCAGCTGCTGGGTACTTAATCAGCCTCAAGAAACTAATAGTTGGCCTGTGCATCTCCCCTGTTAATCCTGAGGACAAAGGCTTGGTGGACCTGAGATTCTAAAATAGCCTCTTGTGAAAACAAATTTGACAGAATACAACATCCTTTCATGGTAAAAAAAAAAAAAAAAAAAAAAGAACACCTCTCAACAAATTGGGTCTAGAAGGAACATCCCTCAACAAAATAAAGGCCAAATATGAAAACCCACATCCAACATCAGACTAAATCCTGAAAGGCTGAAAGCTTTTCCTCTAAGATCAGGAATAAAACACGGTTGCCCGCTCTCACCACTCTTATGCAATATAGTAGTGGAAGTCCTAGCCAGAGCAATCAGCATGACAAAGAAATAAAAGCCATTCTAATAGGAAAGGAAGAAGTAAAATGATCTTTGTTCGCAGATGGTATTATTTTACATGCAGAAAATCCTAAAGACTCCACCAAAAAATTGCTAGAACTAATTAACAAATTCAGTAAAGCTGTAGGGTACAAAATCAACATACAGAAAACAGTTGTGTTTCTATACACTAACAACAAAACATCTGAAAAAGAAGTAAAGAAAATAATCCCATTTACACTAGCATCAAAAACAATAAAATACTTAGGAACAAATTTAACCAAGAAGGTGAAAGATCTGTACATTGAAAACAATAAGACTTTGATGAAAGAAATCAAAAAAGACACAAACAAATGGAAAGATATCCCATGTTCATAGATCAGAAGAATTAATATTGTTAAAATATCCACATTACTCAAAGCCATCTATAGATTCAATGAAATCCCAATCAAAATTCCAGTGGCATTTTTCATAGAAATAGAAAAAAAATCCTAAAATCTGTAAGGAGCCACAAAAAAAACAAATAGCCAAAGGAATTCTGAGAAAGAAGAACAAAGCCAGAGACCTCACACTGCCTGATTTCTACAAGCCTATAGTAATCAAAATAGTATGGTACTGGCATAAAAATAGACACATAGATCAACAGAACAGAATTGAGAGCCCAGAAGTAAACCTCCACATATATGATCAAGTAATATTTGACAAGGGAGCCAAGAATACTCAATGGGGAAAGAAGAGGATTTTCAATAAATGGTGTTGAGAAAACTGGATAATCACATGCAGAAAATGAAACTGGACCACTATCTTATACCACTCACAAACATTAACTCAAAATGGATTAAAGACTTAAACATAGATCTTGAAACCATAAAACTCCTAGAAGAAAACATAGGTGGTAAGCTCCTTCACATTGGTTTTGGCAGTAATTTCCTGTGTGACACCAAAAGCACAAGCAACAAAAGCAAAAACAAACAACTGGACTACATCAAACTAAAAGGCTTCTGCACAGAAAAAGAACCAATCAACAAAATGAAAACGCAACCTACAAAATGAGAAAACATTTGTAAGTCATATATCTGATAAGGGTTAATATCCAAAACATATAAAGAACCCATACAAGTCAATAGCAAGACAGAACAACAAAAACTGATTAAAAAATGGGCAGAGGAACTGAATAGACATTTTTCCAAAAAAGAGATTCTAATGGCCAACAGGTACACGAAAATGTGCTCACCATCACTAATCATCAGGGAAATGTAAATCAAAATACAATGAGATACCACCTCACATCTGTTAGAATGGGTATCATCAAAAAGAAAATAGGTAACAAGTGTTGGGGAGGGTATGGAGAAAAGGAAAGTCTTGCGCACTGTTGATGGGAATACGACTTGATGCAGCCACTATAGAAACCAGTACGGAGCTTCCTCAAAAAATTAAAAATAGAGGGGCTGGCCCTGTGGCCAAGTGGTTACAGTTCTGCATGCCCCGCTTTGGCAGTCCTGAGCTCAGAGGTTCGGATCCCAGACACAGACCTACTCCACTCATCAGCCATGCTGTAGAGGAAAACCACATACAAAAAACAGAGGAGGATGGGCAAAGATGTTAGCACAGGGATAATCTTCCTCACGCAAAAAAAAAAAAAAAGAGGAGGATTGGCAACGGATGCTAGCTCAGGGCAAATCTTCCTCACCAAAAAAAAATTAAAAATAGAACCACCATATGACCTAGCAATCCCAATTCAGGGTACATATTTAAAAGAATTGAAATCAGGATCTTGAAGAGATATCTGCACTCCCACATTCATTGTAGCATTATTCACAATAGCTAAGACATGGAAACAACCGAAGTGTCTGTCAAGGAATGAATGGATAAAGAAGATGTGAGATGATTAAGAAAATAAACACACACACACAATGGAATATTATTCAGCAATGAGAAAGAAGAAAATCCCTACATTTGCAACAACTTGGATGGCAACAACTTGTGGGCAGTATGCTAAGTGAAATAAGTCAGACAGAGAAAGAGAAATACTGCATGATATCACTTATATGTGGAATCTAACAAAGCTGAACTCAGAGAAACAGAGATTACAGCGGTGGTTACCAGTGGCTGAGGGGTGAAGAAAATGGAGGAGATATTGATGAAAGAGTACAAACTTCCAGTTATAAGAATACCAAGTTCTGGGGATCTAATATATAGCATGGTGATTATAGCTAATGATACAGTATTATACACTTGAAAGTTGAAATCATAAATGGTTCTGAAAGTTGGTAATCATAAATGTTCTATCCATAAAAAAGAAACTGGAATTATGTGATGGTATGGAGGTGTTAACTAATGCTACTTGGTAGTAATTATTCTGCAATATATAAATTTATCAAATCAACAAGTTTCACACCTTAAACTTACACAATATGTCAATTATATCTCAATAAAGCTGTGGAAAAAAATAATCTCTTCTCAGCTTCCAAGGCTGTTTTGTGGAAGCTTTTCTTCTTCTCATTCCTTCTGATTAAAATGATCTATTCCATTGGAAATTCAATCAATGGCCACATCAGGAAGCTCAGTTGGCTGCAAGAAGCTCTTCATCTGCTTATCATTGAAGTATATAGTACCTTAGTTTATATTTGGCATGATGGACACAACATTAAAACATAAAAATATCAATTAGGTGGATTAGTTTCATTATCAATTACTATGAGCCAAGAATAACGTCTATATAAGATCAAGAAAAAATTCTCTTCTTAAGAGTATTTCTAAGGATACTTTATAAAAGAATCGTTCATACTTTCTACCCCACGGGTTAGATAGAAGGTGGTAAGCTAAAATAATAGCAATTACAAAAGTACTACACATTATCTTTTTAAATATGTATTATGAAATATTAAAAACATTGAATATTCCAAACTACTTCTCATAGCATTGACCTAATTGTTCTCACTTTACATTCCTCCCCCTCTTCTCTCTCACTTGAACACTTAAGGGCACCCCCTGTCCATCCCAAAGGAGAAACAAATATTCAAAGCCAAAGTCCTAAATGATAGAGAAGTGACTTGCTTGTTGAATCCATCACAGAGAGCCCCATGCTTGAACACGGGCTTCTGAATTGTTCTCTGACTTGCCATTTAACGATCCTGGCATATCGTAAGCACTCTCCTCTCCAAAGAGCGGTGGGGACTGAACCACCCTATGTGGCAGATGGAGTCTGAAAGACAGACTTCATTCCTTAACAATGGTGGAACTGAACTAAACCAGGAGATTTTGCTGTGAGCAGAGGCAACAGCAGATACATCATTACTTACAAATATATATAGATAGATCATTACTTACAAATATATATATATATGTATATGAAATCAACACTTTTGAAACAACCACTCAGCTTAATAAATGACATAATAATATTAAAACCATGTCCCTTTCTTTAACAATATTACCTTCTCTTCTCTCCTCTCTAGCCCCCAATTACCCACTAACCAGATTTTTGCACTTATCATTGCCATGTGCTTCACAGTTTCTTTCTACAAGTGCATTATTCCAATTCTTCCTTATGGTCTATAATACAGCATCAGCTGGAAGCCAACTGGGAATACACAATGTAATGCTCAGCACACAATGTATATTGATAGGAATGTCAATCCAGCACATTTTAGTACCTAAAGTGTTTAAGAAGTATAGCTGAAATTCATATATTTTCTTAAAGAAAATCACCATAGACATGACACAGGGAACTGAGCTCATCACGAGGGTCCTGGCTGTCAGCAATATTCCCCCTGCAGGGCACTCTTTTCCCAATAATATTCTGTACTCTGCCCCCAGCCTGTCATTCAGCGTACTCCTCTTTGGTGTCCTAGAAGCTTCGCTCCTCTTATAAGCCAGCAGCCAAGAGCAAGTTCTATCTTCAGAATCTGGGCAATATTTTGAGAAAATAGAACGATTTCTTCTCAGCAAGCCTATGGATATGACCATTCAGGGGCTGATTTTCCGGTTTATGGATTATCTAAAACCCTTTGCTCCTTCTTCCTTGCTTTTGGCCATTTCACTGCTCATTAGCATTGCCACTGAAGGGTGGACAGGAAAAATAAAAAGAAAGAGTCAGAGCAGCCAGTTTTGTTATTTATTAACTGTTTATCAACCACAGCAGGAACTCTTGTGGAGAAAAATGCTAAGTATTGGCCAGTTAGTTTTTGAACTCTGTTATTTTCAATTTCGCTGTTTGTCCTATTCTCAATCACACCCACATAATTAAAAGTTGGTATAAATATGTTTTCCACCAATAGTTATTACACTTGTAAAGGTAACTCGTTTCACTTTTTCTGTCAGGTAATTTTCCCCTTTTGTTTGCTATAGTATAAAACTGTCATTTTCACTGATGTTTTATATATCTGGAAGAAAGTACAGAACAGTAATATGAAACAGTAGTATACTAATAACTTCAAAAGTATGAGAGTAATTTTAAATTTAAACAGTAAACTAGAAGAGTAAATTTAATTTCTCCATATCCAAGAAATCACACTTGGTGGAGTGATCTGATACGTGGCATTAGATTTAGAAAGGATCTCATTAGTTTTACTGACTACAGGATAACTGGACCTTAAAACCACTTCCTCCTTTACTTGGCCTTGATAGAAAAAAACAAATAAATAAGAGGAAAAGAGGCAAAAGGTAGAGACTTTCCCTTAGCACTGATTATGGCATGAGTCTACTGACTTTGTAGTCCATAGGTACAACATGAGGAATGATTAACCATCAGAAGGCTGGGTCAAACCTTCTGTAAGTGGTAATCTCCTTATCCCTTTTATAATTTTTTTTATGAAATATATGTTTGCTTTATGGCATCTTAAATCAGCATAAAGATGGCATTTATTGAATTATCACAATCTCCAGTGCCATAACAGACCACAGGCATCTAACCGTGAGTCCTGAATTGGTCTACTTTCAGCTTCCTAATATTATTATTAGGAATATTATTATTATTATTATTAGGAATATAACAATATTATCTCAAAGACAGACGTACCTAAAGGATAGGAGCCACGTCTTATGTGAATACTGTGGTATTCATCTGAGCACGTAACAGGTGCTCAATAAGCATTTGCTGAATCCCAAAAAAAGTCACGTTATGGTTTCCATGTAACCTTAAAATTATATTTTCTACAAATGGAATATGAGTATATCAATCACGATTTCTCAGTTTGAAAATAATGAATTATAAAAAACATCCAAAAGCCACCATGACAGCACCAACACAGAACAGAAGAGTAATCCCTTTCAAGTATGGGTCACAAGCCACCACCTACAATAATGAGGTGTCAAAAATTTTAAAACAGTTTTGTCAAGAATAAATTTACAATGGTTTTCATAAAGGCCATGCCTCCTTTGGGCTATGCTGAGAGTTGCTGGTATTTCTAAAAGGAAAATTCACCAGCTTCCTGTTATCACCATGTTAAGCACTTCACCAATTTTAGGTGCCCATTCCAACCGAAATTTGGATTTAAATCTGCTAAGAATTTCCTTCAAATGATTACATTTCACCACCCCAGGAAGTTATGAACTAGCAAGTATAAAATATCTTTTGATGTTATATATTTCATTAATTATGTTCCTCTGCTCCGGCCATAGCATAGCTTGCACTTTTTTTCAGTCACTGCTGTGCCAAAACCACAGGGCTCCCATCCCCTCACTGTTCATGTGTTACATGTTCACGCCTCAATTAATAGATGTACCCAAGCAGAAACAGCCCTGTGACATTCATATTACACTGTTTCCATAAGATAAAATGTTTTTATAGAGGAGATAGCACTGGAAATGACAAAGAACACAGAAAAATATAATTCCCCTGCTACTGACATCCTTATTTTAATACAAATATTCTTATTTTAGGTGCAAAATCAATGTAATACACATAACTTCTGTGTGTATTAATAGGAGACCAATGAAAGAACTCAGACTCATTTACAGAAGGGTGAATTCTGAAGTTAGAAAATTTTAACATTTTTTTCCTCATTTTCATCTATGACTAAAGATCTGTCAGCTATGGTATAGCAAAAATAGAAGTGAAAGTTCCATAAAAGGAAATATTTAGATGTGTCACTAAAAGTTAATATCATGTGAATTTCTTCCACCTATTTAATTTCTATGTGGCAATGCGGCAATGATATGCACTGCCTTGTGAAATAACTGTATTCTTTTTTAAAAAATTGCTCCAAAATGTTGTTGTTATTGTTGTTGTTTGGTGAGGAAGATTGTCCCTGAGCTAATATCTACTGCCAATCTTCCTCGTATTTGCTTGAGGAAGACTATCCCTAAGCTAACATCTGTGCCAGTCTTCCTCTATTTTTATATGTGGGATGCCTCCACAGCATGGCTGATGAGCAGAGTGTAAATCCACACCACGAATCCAAACCTGTGACCCCAGGCCTCTGAGGTGGAGCATGCAAACTTAACCACTATGCCACCCAGCCAGCCCTCAAAATGATTTTTCAAGTAAATCAAATGCATAATAGAATTTACTGAGAGAAAACCTATAATCAATCAAACTCGTCTATTGTAGCAAGAGGACTTTATGCTATTTTAATACCACTTATTATATAGGAATTTCGTGTGTTCTTAAAATTAATACATTACCAAATGACTCAATGTCGATTCTATTCATAATGGTATATCAACACTCCTTAAGGTATAATTCAACATATTTCAGGTAAGAAATTTTTATCTGAATTTGAATGCTAATGTGGGAAACTAAATGAATCAAAAATGCAGAACAACTAATAGAGTCTGTTTCAGAGAGGACATCTAAGCTTCTCTGGCTAATTCCACTGGCATTAGCCAACGATTTGACCAAACTTGGTCCAAGATTACAAAACAAAACAAAAAACAACGATAACCAAAAAAACAAAACAGTTCTATTTGAACACTTGCTATCCAAATTCAGGAATCGAACAGTTTGGAATAAAAAGAGATATTTTACTTTAAATTCTCTCACTGAAAATTTTCTTATGATTGAACCTTCAAAAGATTACCATATATCTCCTAACTCCCAACTTTACAAACAAAATCCTCCTTTTACAGGGGGCTGGCCCCGTGGCCGACTGGTTAAGTTCACGTGCTCCGCTGCAGGCAGCCCAGTGTTTCGTTGGTTCGAATCCTGGGCGCAGACATGGCACTGCTCACCAAGCCACGCTGAGGCAGCGTCCCACATGCCACAACTAGAAAGACCCACAACGAAGAATATACAACTATGTACCGGGGGGCTTTGGGGAGAAAATGGAAAACAATAAAATCTTAATAAAAAAAAAAATCCTCCTTTTACCACATGTTCCCATGTCCACTACTCACTGTTCTCTCGTAGCAAAACTCACAGAATTTCTCAAGTCCCATGAAATTTTGGAATCCTCCCCAATCAATATTTTGTCACTTCCAGTCCACTGAAAGCACTTTTGTCAAAGTCACCTTTTGTCCTCAACATTTCCAAACACAGTAGTCAAATTTCACCTTTCATCCACAGAAGTTGAGAGGGTTTCTCATTTCCTCCTTGAAATACTTACCTCACTTGGGTTCCAGAACATCACACACTCTTGGTTTTCTTTCTAACTCACAGGCCAATCATCTTTCTCCTTTCCTGGACCCTCTCCCTCTCCCCGACCTCTAGATTTTGGAATGTCCCATGGCATAGTCTGGGAGCTCTTCTCCCTATAAAATTATTCCCTAAGTGAGTTACCCCTTCCTATTTCTTTAGAGACCACGTCTACAATGATGAATTCCAAATGTACAGCTCAAATCCCTAACTCCCCGCTAAATTCCGGACTCATGTAATCCACTGCCAACGTGAATTCTCAAATTTGATGTCTAATAGCAATATCAAATTTAATAAACACAAATCTTGATTTCTATCTAAATCTTGCTCATTGTTCCACGTTCGCAATTTTAGTTAATAGTAACACATTTCACTCCCTTACTCAGGTAAAATAACTTGGAAGCCTCTTTACTTCCTCTGGATTTCTCCCAGCCGAACAAGCCATCCAAAAATCCTAATTCTCCTATCTTCAAAATATAGCCACAATCTGACAACTACTCATCTAGTTAAGCTACCAACGCAGTCCAATTCACTATAGTCAAATTAATCTTCGTATTTCTACTCCAAACAGTCTGCCCAAGCAGAGGAGGTTATGTTTCTAAAATACAAACCATTTCACATGACGTGTTTGAGCTCAACCCTCCAGCGGGCGGCCTGTATACCCAGAAGGTCTGAACACCTTACCGTGACCTAGGTTGCCTCTCAGACCTGATTTGCTTCCACTCCCCGCTTTGCTACTAAACTCCACACTGACTTTCAAGATGTCCCTAAAACAAATTAAGCAGATTCTTTAGCGTCTTGTCTCACAGCCATTGCCTTTGCTATGCCCACTGCCTGAAATCCTTTTTCATCAAATGGCTCACTTCCTTTCTTTGAATCAAGTCTCTGCTCCAGTGATCACCTCCTCAGAGATGTTGTACCAGATCACCCTATTCAAAATATCACACTTCGTTCACAGGCCATTCCCTCATTTTTCTTCATAGTATTTATCACTATCTGACATTATAACATATATTTTCTTGTTTCTCTGACTGCTTTCCCCATGAGAATGTAAACTCCTTAAATACAAACACATAGCTTACTTGTTCAACATTTTAATTACAGGGCCTAAAAACAGTACTTCAAAGAGAGTAGGTTCAGATTAAATGCTGAATGAAAGAACATTTTCCCAGTTAGCATACATACTGCATGTTGACAGTAATGCCTACCATACCCTGTAGTTTCAGGAAAATTAACTTTGAATTATAATGATTTTGATAATGAAGCAAACACCTTATTTAAGGCTACTTAGGAAAGATCAGGTACTGAGAGCAATAAAATATGATTATTTATTTTGAAAATAGTACTTTGAATTATTTGGGGATGAAAAAGTAAAAGAAGTGTTATTTGAATATAATTAATTACTTGGTCTTTTTTCATTTGTAAAAATATATGTTAATGAGCAACTTGACTACAGAGTGATTTCAAATTTTTTAATGCACACAGGCAGGCCCGTTGGCGCTTAGCTTCTTGTGCTTGTCTCAGGGCTCCCTCTATTCACTCAACGAAGCTTTCCGTGGATCAACTCAGCCTCAGCTTCACACTGATAACCACCTGATGAACATCAGCAGGGGAAAAGCCACAATACCTGAAGTAAGAATCCAAAACTAGGAAGAACATTAAAGAAACACTGGCTGTTTCTTTTAGACTCTACATTTTCCAGTGATACCAAACATATGCTAATATTCCTGGTGTGCTTCCAGTTTGTAAATTCTAAAGGCTATTATAGCTGGAGCTGGTTAGAACATAACTACTCATTGCTCCAGTCAGCCTTAATGAGCACTAGTATTGTGGTATAATCTAAGAGTACCACTGTATGCAACACCTTACTATTAACACTAGACAAAACAAAAACAAACAAATCCAGTTCTCTCAGTCTGATACTGGAGTTATCTAGACTATCTGATGAACAAATATATTAATCATGACACTTGTTCATACCAAAAATATCTTCATTTTAAAGAGACTTTAATTTGAGCGATTAAGGTTTTATGCTCCCTCTAGTTCCCCTTGTATTTTCTTTTTTTAAAAATTCACTTTAAACTTAGCTATTAAGTATAGCTATGTGAACCAGACTTGACTGTATCTCTTCTCCCAATTCCGCAAACAGAGTTCATATCATTTTAGAGCTGAAATGAACACTATTCTAAACCTTGTTTTAGGGTTGACAAAAATGAGGATTAAAGAAAGTGAGTAACATCCAATGTTGCTCAATGACCTATTAATAAAATTCTTACTTAGCTCCAAACCCTCTAAATTGTAATCCACAACATTTTTTATTATGTTTTAACATCCCCCTACATTTTTCACATTCATCTGAAGTTTGTGTCCACATTCAAACGCTAAAATTCACCAATTTAACTGACCTGAATCCGCAGATGTCCTCTTAATAATCAATCTCAGAATTACTTCAGAATTTCTTCCCCTTATCCTTTAGACATCCATCTGATCGCTTCATTTTACTCTGAGTTTTTAATAATACATTATTCCAGCTAGTTTACTAATTAATTTGGCACAGGGCAAGGTCTAACATAATATGACAAACTGTTCGTTCATTTAACCTAGCACTGCATTCTCTAATTAGTGATTTTGCCGATGTTAAAACTAATTTATCAGATTAAAGTTGACCTAAGTTTCATCCTCCATTAGTCTTATAATGGTATATGCTAGAAGGAAGATTTTGCCTCTTTAAAACAATTAATTAAACAGAAAAATTACGAAGTGATAACAGACACTGGTTCTATACTACCATACAAGCCCGATGGTGGTGGTAGCAGTGGTGTTGCTGGTGTGTGTGTGGAGGAGATTGAAATAAACATAAAACCTAATATTTACAAGGCTAAAATTATCTGAAAACATATATGATCATTCACAAAACTCAATGGTTGACATTATTTTTAAATATATCCGTATCATGTACATGTATATGTATATTTTTTTCATAACTGTGTATGTTTCATGTTACAAACATCAACCAGTTTGAGGCCCCAAATGTTCCAGAGGTAAACAGAACCACCACAGTTAAGAAGTTGCTTAACAAATTCTATTCCTTAATGTCTATTTGCACCAGCACTATTAAGCATATCTGTACCTTTCTCGGTATCTTAGATTTTTCCACAGAGAATAAGCATCAGTTTAAGAATATATTTCTGTTGTATTTTAAATCTGTGAAAAATTTACATCACTAGGTCTAGCAATCTAATCCATCCAGAGAGTGGAGGGTGTTTATATGTCCCAGAATTAAATTCTTACAAGAATAAGAGATAGGGATGTTATTTCCTTTTCTGATTTGAAAATAAAAACCACCTGTATCTTATAGCATCACAAACCTCATAAAATGGCATTTTTTTCTGAGAATTAGAAAAAAATATTTCATGAGATTTTCAAGTAGGACTACAAAGCAACGACAGCTCAGAATGTAGTGACACCTAATGGCAAAGCTATCTTTATAGGCCATAAGTGTATTTTCCAATAAACATTATATTTGCATAAAACCGTCTAAGTATTGCTACTCGCCAACATGTTGTCTGTCATCTGAAATATTATGAAGATCCAATAGCAATGCCAAATACTTTACTTTTTAAAACTAAAATTGTGCAAGTGAAGTAAGAAAAACAACTGCTGGATTAAAAAGTGTGGTTTTAAAATTACAATATGCATTTGAGATAAAATTACAGTATGATAAACTTAGCCTTAGAGATTAGAATTAAATGTGACGCATCTTCCATTACTCCTAACAATCTCAACTGGTTTGTACTGTCGGATAAGTCAAAAGTGAATCATCTTGATTTTTATTTATATTTGAATTAAAATTTATAGGAGATATTTATTGGATGTACATTTCACTTGGAGTAGAAAGCAAAGGTCCTTAGTGTAATGGCTTATTAGTCATGTCACAGTTGATATCATTGATTAATAACACTGTCTAACAATGCACATCTGAATTGTGCTTCAAATAACTGTATTAATGGTACAGAAAAGAATAATAGTAAAGTATACCCTTATTTTAAATTTAGAAGCTACTCTTAAGACTTTTTAGAAGTTTACACTGTAAGTTATCCATACTTAGGGAATAACTACTGTAAATAATAAAAGATAATTTAAATCATTGAGATATCTTATACAGTGCAGAGTCCTTGATGACTCCTGGGAGCTATCACTAACCAATGCAAATCGTGTAAAGTGTTGAAAAAGAAACATTTTGGTAGAAGACACAGTATATCCTCTGGAAATACTTTTATTACATTCTGTATTTGATAAAATAGTCCTCAGTGCAGAAGTAATAAAACTGATGCTTTAAATCTACCATCTATTATTGTTTTTAATGTGGTGACACATTTTATTGACCCGCCAATTTTGTACTTTAATTTGAACTTTCTCACAATGAAAAAGTATTTTGTGAATTGTCTGAGCCTTCTCAAACGTGTCATATTTGACGATTATGATCTAAGAGGATAAAGTGTCATTTGCTGATGAGAAAAACATGAGTAAATGCTTTGTTTCTATTCCCTCTTGGCACAAGGTATTTCACTCTGACTGATAACCACAAAAACATGTGAGAGATTTTTGTAATGAATGAATAAGTGCACTGTTTGAGTGTTCCCTTGTAGAGGTACATAGCTGAGGAGAGCTCATTTCAATCAGTTCTCTGAGCACAGGAACCAGATAAAGAAATGAGCACACATTCAACTGTTAAAACATGAGATCCTCCATATTAGATATGAAGCAAAACACAAACTGTGCAGTTGACTGGAAATGCCACCTAATCCCTGCTTAATTAAAGCAGTGCTCTAAACTCCTGTTGTGTTTAGGGAGTAAAGAGTGTGGGACGACTGATGTATGAAGAAAATAGCAGTCAGCGTGGCTAATCTCAAAGACTTTGGAGCTTTCTAGCTACATAAATCAGAGCGACTTCTGAATAGCCTCATAAAACACAATATCATTGCCATTCCACTCACGACTTTTTGGTTCTTCCTACAGCATGCAGATCATTAGGAAACTTCTAAGCAATCAAGTAATGTGAGTCTGATGAAATTACTCAATCAATGCATAGGCTCAAAGTAGAAGCATAATTCAAAATTGCATAGGTTTTATATGTCTAAAGACCTTTTTCTCAGGGAGGCAAATAACATCACAATGGAGGTGATTCATTCTAAGTACTGTGTGTATGTGTGTAAGCATGTGTATTAAACAAGTTGTCTGTTAAACAATCAAAAGCTTTAAAATATGACTTAACAGAAACTCAAAGTAATTACAATATTAGTGGATTTTTGACTGAAATACATACATTTCCATTTCAATCATTCGAGTCTAACCATTATAATATATCTTATCATCATAGTGAGCTAATGTGTTTAATAAAACTATTAGAGTTTAAAACATGTAACTGATATTAAACCACCTGCATGAAGTAGAAACAAAGAGAAAGAAACAAGGATGGAGAGAGTCTCCATACATTGGTTCAATACCAAAAGGATTCAATATTTAAGGAACCTATTAGGGCAGTTCTTTTTATCTTCCAGCTTGCCTGAACTACGTATTGCAGCTACTTTCTACTGGAAGACATCACATGAGGCTGGGAAAACCTTTCATGCCTGCATATCCCCTTTAATCTCTAGAGTTCAAATATTCACTTTCCCTCCAGTTTTATCACTTTCATCCCCTTAGTCCTGAAATAATACATTTGCCATAAGCATATTTCTCACATTAAATATTTAAATGAAAGCAATCACCTCCTAAAGATAATTAATTCTCTTTTCCTATCCAACCAAGTAAGTAAACTGACCCAATGAATATTAACTGGTGACTTAAATTTTTTTAATGGGCATTCAGTACTGAATTGATTATTCTTTGGCTGGGGTGGGGGTGGAAGTGGAAGGGGTTTTATCCTCTGAAGTGCACACAAATTAGTCTTGGTCATTCTTTTTTTCTTTTTTTTTTTTTTTTAACTTGGGGGTAACATTTTTCAGTTCATTATAAAAGACACAAAGCGTTTGAAATAATCATCAATTTCCTAGCTTCACGGCATATCAGGTAGTCTATAAAAGAAGCTAATCCCCTTGTCTAATGTACTAATTGCACTCAGGTCAAATTAATCGTCTGAGAAGTAACTATTTCTTTTAGTAGGATATACACAGTTAATGTATACAACCAACTCTTTAAAGAAATCTGTAATTTGTACACACCATTTTTTTGCTCTGGTTATAAATAAGTCATGTCACACTGACAGACAACAGAACGCAAAGGAAAAAATACAACAGTTGCGTTCTATTTTGAAACAAATGCCCAGACTGCATTGCAAAGTAGTATTCATCTGTTAAAGGACAGCAAGAGCTGTAGGTGTTTGCAAATAATGTATTTATCGTGTAAACCACAGAATAAGCAACAAAATAAGCATTGATCCACAAGCTTTCCCTCCTGAGCGATGAGAAGCAGAAAGCAGAAAGCCTTAATCATAAAATGAATGCAAAAGTAGGATGATAATATATATCTGCATTCCTGCTCCAGTCATTTACAACTGGACATAAATGTATGTCATTTCTCTAAGAGGAGCACAGTTCCTTTCTGAACTCTATCAGAACATTACTGAACCCCTCAATGAGACCATCATTTCTCCCTGAAAAGTTCTGAACCCAGAGACACTGTTAGCCCCCAGGCAAAACGTGATCTAGCAGACAAGCTATCTACCGCTTAATTTACTTAATACATAAGCGCAAGGTTTTCTGAATCCTGACCTCGTTACCCCTTGCACAGAGACATATATGGTTCTACTGATACAAATGATAGAGAATGGCAGACATGTTTACAAAAGACAGGCTCAGAGACCAAGAGAGGGAGCCCCCTGGAGCTGAGGGGCTGGCCACTGTGGGCGCGCACACCAGGTAGAAGCCCCTCGCCTGGACAGGCACAACCGCCACTTGAGCAGGTGCCCCTTCTAGAATAGAGAGCGTGTATGTGTTTGTGTGCGTGTGGCCGGGGGAGGGGTAAGGGGACAGAAAGGGGAGATGCAGCGACCCATCTGTCGGCTCCATTTGCAGAACATCAAGCCAAAAGTCCTGTGCCCAGAAAAATTCCCCAAGAGGGGCCTCCCTTCAGCCCGGTAAATGAACCTTGCTGGCCCGCGGACGCGAATTTCCGAAAAGGAAATCGTCGCATTAACGCAGAAAAGGCTGCAAGAGCCCGTCTCCACTCAGCTCTCACGGATTAGCAAGTGAGAGGAGTTGGAGCCTGGAGCTGCGAGCGCCGTGCATGATAATGACGCGCAGCCCCCGCCGCCCCCGCCCTCCGGGGCCGGTCCCGGCCCGTCTGGTTGCCAATAGGTGGGGCCACGAGCAGCTCGAAGCCAGCTGGGCCGTCCTTCTCGGAGTCAGGCCGCCCGGCCCGTACCCCAGCGCCTTTGCTCTCGCCTTGCGCCGCCACTCCGAACTGACGGCCAGGCGAGGCGAAGCGAGGCAGGTGTCTGCAAGGCGGCCCACGAGGGCGGCCCGCGCGCATCTGCTCCCCGCGTTGCCCGAGCGCCCGGGGCCGCTCTGGCCGCTGCGCCAGGCCCAGGGAGCCTGAGCGACGCAGCAAGGCGCGCGGCTCCCGGTCCTCGGCCACACCGCCGCCAGCCCCTCCTGCCACCGTAGCGGCGACTCTGCACGAGTACCGCAAAGCAAGAGGACGGGAAGAGGAGAAGGAGGCTGGGGGCGCAGCCAGCACCCCGTCAGTATCGCACAACGCTGCGGCGAACGCAGCCGCTCACGTTGCAAAACCACCTGTTCGATCCGAAGGGAGCTCCCCCCCACCTCCCACCCCAGTTCTTTCCGCCTCACAGGTGACACCTCCTCTGTTCCCCCAAAGATAATGTTTAAAAATGGAGCAAATGTACATCCGGGAAAGAATATGGAAGGTAGAGTGGATGAAACTTCCTTTCCCCACACACTTAGCATCCCCCCGCACGCCCCGGCACACACGCACACCGAGGTAAACTCGAGACCCCCACGCATCCAGCCCACACTCCTCGATTCACCGCGAAACAACAGCCGAAGTCAAGGTTCGAGCATCCACATCCTGCCAGAAAACTGAGCAAGCGTGAGGGAAGGGGAGCGGGAAGGGGCAACGAACCAAAGCCACCGCCAACAAGCCCCACGGAGGGCAGCGAGGGGAAGCAACGGGGAAATACTGCGAAGCGAAACGGTAAAAGTAACCGCGGGCAGCACCAGCCCTTTCTTACCGATGTGAATGATCGAATCCGCATTCGCCGAGTCCCAGGTTCGAGACCACCAGACGGACAAAACCAAGAGCAAGGGGAAAACTTCCATGTCCTCCTATGCTGATTCTCTTTTAGGATGGATTTTCTTTCCTTTTTTTTTTTTTTTTTTTTTTTTTGTTTAAACCAGTCCAAAGAGTTTGAGGTCACGATAGAGTTTAGCGCAGCTTTTTCTTTTTTTCTAAATTCCTATTGCCAGAGCAAAGCTTTTAATCGTCGCTGGGAAGACGAATAAGAGAAGGAGCTCAGACTGAGGAAGCCTTCACAAAGCCGTGTCACTTGGAGGAGAATTTTGGCATCGCCAGAGTTGTTTGCAGTTTGGCGTTTTAAAAATGTATCCAGCCTCGGCTGCTCGCGGGCAAGGGGGAGAGGCTGGAGCTCAGACCATCCCCATCGCTGCGCCGGGGCCGCGGGTCTCCGGTCCCAGCTCCACCGCAACTTCCAACAGACCACCCCCACCCCTCACGCCGGATGTTCCCCCCCCCCCCCCCCAACCGTGAAAGCCCCCCCCCGCCCCCGCCCCAACGGCCCGCAGAGAATCACTTGTCTTCGCTGCCAAAATAAAATGTAAGTGGAAAGGAAAGATGAGGAGATTCCAAGCGGAGCAGCTAGATTCCAGTAGCGAGAGGAAAAAAGCCCTCTCCGAGAGGGGTAGTAAAAGTGAACTTCAAGGCAATGCAGATAGTAATGCAGAGAAAATTCCCCTTCTGCGCGAGGCGCGGAGTGGAGCTCGGCGAGGCGGGCCCGGGAGCCGGTTCGCTCGGGCGCGGTGGCGGGGGGGTTGCGCCGGGCGAGCGGCGGGGCCGGGCGGCGGAGGGACGCCGCCGCGGGCTGCAGGATGCTTTTGGAGCGGTTCGCCCGGCGGGATGCGGGAAGCGAGCGAGGAGCGAGCCTGGCGGCCTCAGCACTCGCCCCACGTTGCCTGGAAATGGATCACCTAGGAGAAGGAGCTAGCCCGCGGAGAGCGGTGCTGTCAGGCGGAGAGAGGGAAACCGAGAGAGGAAGAGCTTCTCTCTAATAACCACCTCCTCCCCCTATCTGCAATACCAGGGAGAAACAAAATAGTGCTCTCATTTCCCTCGGAATCTTCGACCGGGACTGAGAAAAAGGCAGGACTCTAAGAGAAAAGACGTTGAAGCCTTTTTTTTTTTTTTACGAGGTTAAAGGCATCCTAAAAAAGCCACCCCACTTATTTAACCTTGCTATTGCTTTTCTCCAACAGGTATCAGACTTTTTCTAGTCTTTGCCTGGAATTAGTCACATTGGTTAAAAACGAATTAGGGACACCTGGTCACTGAGGGAAAAGAGACCTAGAAAGCTTTTAATGAGATTTCAATTATAAAGTTATAAAAAGGAGAGGACGTGCTAATTACCTTTTGTACGATGATTTTCTTTTTCTGTCTCCAGAGTATTTTTTAGGCAATCAGGATAGGGAAAGGTTAAAGAAAATCTTGAAATAAAACATATAATAAGAAGTAAAACAAGTACATGCTTCAGTGAAACATTTGGTCAAAATATTACATTGAGTAGCTTGATAACGGACCTACATATAAATTCAGAATGAGGAAGTTGACTGCTGCTCCATGGAAAGAGCCGGGAAAGTACTGAATGACAGCCTCCCAGTCCGGGGATGGAAGGATCTTCTGTAAGCTTATTCCTTCAAGTGAAATCCTCACGATTGTGACTGGCTTTCTTCAATGATTAACTTGTATCCAGTCTGGCCTCAGTTTAGACTGGAGATTTGTTAACGCAATCAAGTGACCAGATGAGGCCAGGTATTAACAAGCCTAACATTATTTCAGTTATAATTGGAATCCTTTGGGAATGTTGCTACTTGGGGTGTATGGATGTCAAACTCCTCAAATACCCTTTCAGAGCCCTCCCTTACCTTTGAATTTGGCGAACCTCTTTTATTCTTACTTTCTTACTTGAACCCTTCTCTCTGGCCTGGTGAACTGGGCTATTTCTCCAAACGCAATTGTACGTTCTCACCTCTGTGAAATACCTTCTCTCTTTCATCTTGTGTATTTTTTCTCTGAACATTCCAGAAAATGCCGTGCTGCCATATTGTTACTTAAGTTAATAATTCTCTTGGAAGGCATCTATTCATCCTCCAAATCACTCTCTTCTGCCACCTCAAGGTTTAGTTCAAATTTTGCCCGTGGAGTCATGTCCAATCCTTTAATATGCAATAAACCCATGGTTCTTCTGTGCTCTCCTAGCACATTCTACCTTTGAATTCCACTTAGATAGGACTATTTCTGAATCAGCTGGGTGCCTTGAGAGTGGGGACCATCACTTATTCACTTTGTACTCACTGCAACATTTTACAGAGTGCCCCTTTTTTGACTTGAATTTCATCACTTCTTTCTGAATCTGGAATAAATCAGTGCTTCCAAGAAGTCATCACTGATTAATTCTTCTCAATTTTGATCATTCTTTTATCTTTTTTTTTTCCCATTAGTACACATGGACTATTTTTCACAGTAGTACACATGGAATAGTACATTAATACACTATTGATTGTATTAATATTATTGTTGATGTCATTCTACTTTTTAAAGGGTTCTGTTATGATTTCATGGATCATATTTCGTTGTTACAGATATTGAAGTCTTTGAAAGAATGGATGTATCTCCTCATAGCTTTGTTTCTATTATATTATTCACAAGGGCATTTAAAAAATTGATGAGTCACTATGCGCTCTACCAAGAAAAAAAGTATGAAATAACCATTAACATGGAAAGAACAATATAATATCTTAGAATCTGAAAACTATGAAGAACTTCAAAACATTAATTGGCCCATCCTGACTTAATAAATGTCATTCCTGGAGATAGCTAAATATAGTCAATTCATACTGTCTTCTCTCTGGGAAATCTGTTCTAGTGTGTTATGAGCAAAACATTTTGATTATTCCCCAATCCACCCATTTAGTGGTTCTCAAAGGTAGCTTCACTTTGGAATAACCTGAGAAGATTTTCAAAAAGATCACTTCAGGCTAATTTAATCAAAATATCTGTGTTTGAGTCCTGGCTAATATGTTTTAAACCTTATAGGTGACTCTAATGTGCAGCCATAGTTCAGAACCACTGTTATAGTACCCAAACATCTAAATGAGGCTGAGTGACACATCACAAAAACCATATAGTGATCAAAATGACCATTTCTGACATTCAGAAGAGAAAATAGAACCAGGAGATGTAGCTTTCCAAAAGTAACACAAGAAAGTTTATGCAAAATTAAGGCATAACAGCTTATTGATTTTCAATTTAGGAATATCAATCAATCTTTTCACTGTCCGGATAATTTCTATACTCAATAAGTCCTAATTAATAGTTTTCTTATAGAATATGAATTTAAATATCTTTTTAAATTATGCGTTAGCTATGTTTCCTACTATTTTAGAAAACTGCATATTGTGACATAATATTTAGTTAGCTGGATACAAAGCTTTGTGTAAGTTAGATGTTAAGTTCTAGAGGGAAAAAATAAATTCAGTGGTTGTACTTTCATATAGGCTTTTCATGAAGGCTATCTGTTAGTCTAATTAAGGCTATTTAGCTTTAATTCAAGCATTATCATATGAAAATGGCTTTTGCATCTGGCTCGCTGAACAGAAATTCAAAATTTGTGACATTCTGGCATATTTTTTGGGAAAAAACAGCTTTCGTTCACTAAAGTTTTATAACCAATGATTAATTTTTTGGAATAGGAATGCCAATGAGCCATGATTCATGAATTTGTTCTTCCTATGTGGAGACACTTCATTCAGGCATTAGTTGTGCTGTGACCATCAATAATTTGAAGAAATGGTAGATAATCTGAGCAGCTTTGAGATGTAAAGTATAATGATTATTTTTTATGGGAAAACAGAATTTGGGAGAAATATTACTTTGCATTGTTGTGGGGGTCATTCAAGTAGAGGCTCCTTTAATGGCGTACAATGTACTATGTGTAAAGAAAGCAACATAACGGAAATCCTTGGAACATTTAATTCTTCATTTTCACTTAAAAAAATACTAAGATTTCCAATGTTTAAACTTTAAAAATCAGCCACTCCCTGAATGTTATAATGGCAGTAAGTCAACTTACATTAGGCAATTTTAAAGAACAACAATATTCAATGACTCGAGATTTATTTTGTTTTAGTATAAAAATCTGTAAATTTATGAGATAGCCTACTTAAAAATTAGGGGGAAAATTTACCTTTCAAAAGAATATCAGAGAAAAAATGGAATATAATCCATTTTGATCATTATTTCTAATTAGTTATAACTGTATCATTAGTATTATAAATACGGTCAGCCACACAAAAGACTAAGTATATTACAACTTTAACATGGATATGAAAGTAAAACTATAAGAGGGCAATGACTGAACAGCTATATATGAAAGCAGTAACAAATTATGGCTGTAAAATTATAATTGAAATGTTCATTTGCAGAAGTAAAAAACATAAATTCTTTTTGTTTGAGGGGCTGAAAAGGCAACTTTTATACTTAGCAGATCAAAGAAATTCAGAGTTCAATGGGACTTTATAGATTTTCTTACTCAGTACCTAGTTTTTCTAGAAGAGGATGGGAAACTGAGTGCCAGAAGTTGTGCTGATATTTGTTGAAAAACTTGAACTTAGAGAACATATTTTTGACTTAAATATGCTTCAAGAAAATCATTTTATTACATATTCATATATAATATATTCACATTGGGTATATCATATCCCTTTTTTCTTTTTTTTGAGTCAACTTTGCACTGACTCACCGCTTTCTACTCTGTCAAACTATTTTATCTGTGACACTAGTACAAATCTTATCTTTGGTGATAGCTGATATGCCCTTCCTTCCTTCCTTCCTTCCTTCCTTCCCTCCTTCCACATTAAGCTCTGATCCCTACCTCTTTTTTCAAAGCTTTCCCTAAATCTATAAGGCTGCCTTGTCAGGGCAATGCCATATTTTCTCCTAACTCAGTGAGATATAAATTCTAACCAAATTCTGCAACTAGATCAATTCGTTTTTTTAAATATGAGCACTTTACCAAACTCATCTACTCTCAAAGTTAATCCAAGTCAAAACTTTGAATTTCAAAGCTTTTTCACTGTCCACACATTAGCCATGATATTGAACATTTATGGACAAGAATTGTTATATATATAAGTGGACCTCTTTTAGTTTAGACCCCTTATCTCTTCTGTCTGGGTGCTGATGTGGAATTTTAAGTGGAATATTAATAAGCATCAGGCAGTTGGTGGATGGAGGTTAAATGATGACTTGTAACCCAACAGGAACACTTTATTGAGATTGGCCCCTCACTACATTATATCCTGTCCCCACAAGATGGCAGCCATGCTTGATGTAGATTTAATCAGCTTACTTTTCGAATGTTTCAATACTTAACAGTTTACTAGAGTATTACCAACCCACCTTAATCAAATAACTATTTTTTAACCAAAGGATATTTTAAGTGATTTTTTAAGTAACTTGATTTCTGAAGTTTTATTTCTTCTAAAACTTCCACATAGGAATAATAAATATCTATTGTTTTGCTCTTATAATGTCTGCTTTATCCACATCTTCTCTGATTTTATCAGTTACTTAGGAATTAAATATCAATAGAACAATCTTTAATAATATGCCATTCCATCCTATGTTAAAGGGAAATTAGAACACTGTGATGTTATTATGTGAGTTAAATTGTTGATATAAATATTACAGTTTCAAAAATGAGGTCAATTTAATTATTTGCTTTTTCTAAAAAGAAAATATTTTCTATATCTTGAGTTAAGGAATTGCACTTGGCCATGGAATATGGAAATGGTCTATCAGTTAGACGATTGATTCTTCTGGTGCGGCATATCAGTTGAGGCAAATGCCTAACAAATAGGTCAAAAGCAAAAAGAAACGCATGTTGCCAACTACAGTGAATATCAATTATTATTTGACACTTAAAACTAAGATTTTATTATCTTCCCATGATTAACCATTTTAATTCTGAAATTAGTTGTTTCTTTTGAAACATACTTCTCTAGGCACAGAAGTAGCCTAGATAAAAAGTGTGCCTGTGCAATACACTGCAGATAATAAACTATACATTTTAGTTTAAAATATATTATATTTCATAGCAGCAGATACCATAGGGAAAACTTAGAGAAACAAAAGTTTGGTCAATATTAAGTCATTTACATACACACGCATGTTGGCTTTAGAAGAGTTTTCAAAGTAGCAATAAAGCTTTATAAACATTTAACTTGACTTCCTAGGGAGTAAGGTGCATAATCAGTATAGATTCTAATATGATAAATTCTTATTCTTCATTGTGCTGGAAAGTGGTGGTGAATCTAAATGTTTAACTGATTGTGAATAAATGAATTAACTAGTGAGTGAATGAAAGGATAAAATGAAAATTTTTAAATATTGTGAAATATTGCTCATTCAGTATAAGGCAAGAGCATCTTGACTTACTCCAAAATAAACAGACTACTGGGGTATCGAAGTGGTCTGTTCATAAGATTATCTCACCTGTTTATCAGTCCTATTGCTTACAACACAGATACAGGTTATCTGGTGTAGAAAAGATGGAAGATGTTTTGAAAGAGTTCTTTGGGAGATGACAATAAAAATTACCTCAGCAACAGAAGCCCAAATATGAATCCCTGCCCAAATTTAACTTGACTTATTAGCGATATAGTTTATATGACTAAAGCAAATGCAGAGGGGAAAAAACTAAATTTTATATAGATCTTATAGAATTTGTCTAAAGTTTGCTAATGTAAAATTGGTCATACTGTCAATGCTTTAATTTTTTTGTACCTTTTTTTACGCTTTGCTGTATTATCACATTTTAAGAATTTCATCAGTATAGAATTGAACCATAAAGAATGAGACACAATAACATCAAAATTGTGAAAATAAGGGGCTGACCCAGTGGCCCAGTGGTTAAGTTCACACTTTCCACTTCAGCAGCCTGGGGTTCACCAGTTCGGATCCCGGGTGCGGACATGGCACCACTTAGCAAGCCATGCTGTGGTAGGCTTTCTACATGTAAAGTAGAGGAAGATGGGCACGGATGTTAGCTCAGGGCCAGTCTTCCTCAGAAAAAAGAGGAGGATTGGCAGCAGATGTTAGCTCAGGGCTCATGTTCCACAAAAAAAAAAAGTGAAAGTGAGACAACGATAAAAATTTTTTTAAGTGCCTATGCTGTTAGAAATATCTGAACCAGCATTTCCTGTATTGTGCCCTACAGAATATTTTGTTCTGGAAAAAAAGAGAGATTTATTGGTCACGTAAAATTGCAAAATTCTGGATAGAATTTTCTTCGCTTAGAGATCTATAATGCACATTAACATATTAAAAACAGGAAAAAGTCCTCTAGGAAACACATTATTAACCTATCTTTAACCCAGAATATCCCAAACTTATATAACCATCAATTCCTCTTTTTATACACAGAATGAAAATCCTTTCCTACACTGTTGCAATTCATCTTCTGGTTTCCAAAAAGCAACTTTTTGGTTGTTTTTTTGTAGTTTTCTTTCTTTCCTTTTCTGTTTGAGGTGTTTATATTCACCGTACTGCAAATCGGTGGACTGGTATATCTTATCTGGGGAGAGGTTCTGTCTTGTGCCATAATAGAAATTTCCTATATCTGCTTTAAACTTCTGTGAAGAAGGAAAATATTTCACCCAGCAATAAACATGTTTTCTTTTAAAAATGCTTTATAGAGGGGGCTGGCCCTGTGGCCGAGTGGTGAAGTTTGCGCGCTCCGCTGCAGGCGGTCCAGTGTTTCATTGGTTTGAATCCTGGGCAAGGACATGGCACTGCTCATCAAGCCATGCTGAGGCAGCGTCCTACATGCCACAACTAGAAGGACCCACAATGAAGAATATACAACTAGGTACCAGGGGGCTTTGGGGAGAAAAAGGAAAAAAATAAAATCTTTAAAAAAAAAATGCTTTATAGATTTCCATTTCTGCTTAGGATGTAGAAAGCCAAAGAGAACATTGCTTTGATTCCAACGGTAAGAAAATACTGGATGATACATAAAAATGTAACTTTCCTGGAAATCATCAGAGCACAGAGGTGGTGAGACAGCAAGTTGCAAAGAGTGGAAGTACCTTTAACATGAAATAGGACACAAAACTGCTTTACTTTGGCAGAGCACAAGAGGAAGACTTGGCTACCATAGTAGCAGGTAACAAGAAATCAGCAAAAATTTTAATGAATGCCTACTGGTTGAATGTAGGGTAAAATAAGAGTTTAGAATAACTGGGAGCATCAGAACCAAGGGGTGTTTGCACTTACTCGTAAGCTCATATGGATCTGCGCAGGGTGTTCATGGAAAAGAATGAGAGCAGGGCAGGACACCAAAAATACCCCATAACTGCTACAGGCATGATGGAAGTGGAATATCTCAAACTATGGCCCACTCTCCCGAATTCTTCTCATTAAGAAGAAAAATGCTTTAAGCTTCTTGGGGAGAGACAGCAAATTGTCTTGTAACCAGGGAGGAGGCAAAGATCCAGTGCTTGTGTAGAAGCAAAACTCTTCAGCTTCTGGGAAAGAGTTAGTAAACTATTCTTCCTGACACCGGGAACCAAGAAGAGACCACTGCTTCTGAAAGAGTGACAGAATCAAAATTGTCTGCTCTTGGGGAAGGGAAAAGAAAACCTTTAGGAGTCAAAATCCTGTGCCTGTATAAAGCGGAGACATGCTATTGCTATGAGCAAGGAGGGTCAAGAAGTATCTCTCCTGTTTAAGAACTTCCACAGATGCAAGTATGAATATGGCTGTCATTTGGATGAGAGGGACAAGAATGATAACAAGGCCTCCTTCCTGACACTCATGCTCACAGGTGTTGTCTAAGACTGAGCTTGTGCCAGAAAAACAAAAACTCTCTCCTGCCCTCTTTGTGAGCCTAGCATTGAGTGACAAGCAATAGAGGCTACTACTGGTAGAGAGAAAAGAGTGTGGAGAGAGACTTGCTATTTGGCACAGTCATGCAACAGATCTGAAAGCTGAGGATGAAGCAGAAAAACTGAGAAAACCCTCCAGCACCACAGGGTTCACCCTAAGCAAATGGTTCAGGAGGCCATCACTGAAGGAATTTGAAGGGTATCAACAACAAAACCCCAACTCAACTGAATTATTCACTATCATTGTAACGGAAGAAGAGTTCTATTCATTTCCAGCTATGAATACTCTTTACCTCAGACTCTACTGTTCTTCAATTGACAGTGTTCAGAATTCATTTTAAAAATATTAGGTAAACAAAATAGCAAGGAAAAAGATCCATTTTCCAGGGATAAAGCAATCAACAGAAGCAGATTGAATGATTACCCAAATGTTGAAAGTACCAGTCAGGGGCTTTATAATAAATATGATTTCATGTGTTAAAGGATATAGTGGTGAAGGTGAAGAATATACACGAACAGTTGAAGAATCTCAACAGAAAGATGGACACTATTAAAATGAGTCAAATAAAAATCTCCTCCCCCCACACCCCATGATATCTAAGATGAAGAATTAATATAATGGTCTTGACATATCTGAGGAAGAAATTTGTGAACTTAAAAGAGGTTTGATATAAATTATCTGAAATGAAACATAAAGAGAAAAAGTATAAAAAGAAAATAAAAACTGAGCAGAGTGTCTAGGAGCTGCAGGAGAGTATCAAATGGTCTAATATGTGTGCTTTGATTTACAGAAGAAAATAAAGAGAAAGAAGACATACCAGAAAAGATCACGAAGGATAAATTTTCAAATAGATTGAAATACAATAAACAAAAGATCCAAGAAATTCAGAGAATACCAAGCAAGATATTTTAAAAGTATAAAACACAAACAAGCAAAAAACAGTTAGACACATCATAGTTAAACTGCTAGAATAAATAAATAAAGAGCCAATCTTGAAAGCAACCAGAGGAAAAAAAGAAACATCACATCAAGAGGGATGAAAATAAGAAACACAGCTTACTTCTCATCAAAAGCTATGCAAGCCAGAAGACAATGGAGGGACATCTGTAAAGTTCTAAAAGAAAAAATGAATCCATCAGTTAGCACATTAAACCTAGCCAAATATCTTTCAAAAATAAAGATGAAATAAAGACTTTTAGACAAAAAAAGTGAATAGAATTTATTTCCATGAGACTTCCATTATAAGAAATCTTAAAGGTAGATCACTAAGATGAAGACATATGATACAGATAGAAATTTGACTTACAAAAAGAAATAAAAAGCACCAGAAATAGTAAAATAGAGAGTATATAAAAGATACATCTTTTCTCTTTTATAATCTCTTTAACGACAGTTGAGTGTTTAAAGTGAAAATTATTTATAAGACTTAGAACAAATCTAGTAGTAAAATGTATGACAAAACTAGCACAAAAGATAGGAGAGAGAAAATGAAAAAAAAATGTGCAATATTTTGTCAAAGTATGCTGTTATAAGTTAAATATAATATTATAAATCAAATAATCAATAAAACAATTTTAAAAGAGTTACAACTAATAAGCCAAAAATGGAGATCAAATGTGATAATAAAATATAATTATTTGAACTAAAAAAGGCAGGAAATTAAGAGAAAAAGGACTAATTAACTGGGGGGATAAAGAGAATAAATAGTAAAATTAAAATGTTACCACATCAATAATTACACTAAATATAGATGATAAAACATGATGATTAAATGATTGAAAAAATTAAATTTGATAAAACAATGATTAAATTAAATGTAGATGATTAAACACAAAGGTTGAAATTGTCAGATTGGATAAAAAAGCAAGACTTAACTGTATGTTATCGATAAGTAACCTACTTTAAATATATCCATATAGAAAGGTTAAAATAAAATAATTGAAAAAGATATATCATGCAAACGTTAATCAAAAGAAACCTGAAGTAGTTAAATTAATATCAGAAAATGTAGACTTCAGAACAAGGACTATAAACCAGTGACAAATAAGATTATGTAATAATAAAGCATTGATTCGTTAAGAAGACACAACAAATCTAAATTTGTATGAATCTGACAATAGAACTTCAAAATTCATTAACTGAAAACTGTTAGAGCTAAAAATAAAAGCACAGAAATCACAAATTAAGCTGTAGAATTCAACACAGCTCTCCATAATTAATAAATGCAGTAGATAGAAATCAGTAAAGATACAAAAGACCTGAACATTATTATCAACCAATTGACTTAACTGACATTTATAGAACATTCTTCTCAATAAATGCAAAATACATTCTTTTCAAGTGCCCAAGGAAGATTCACCATGATAGAATCTTTTCTGGGCCATGGAGCACACTTCAACATATTTTAAAGTATGAAAATCATGGAAGTTATGTTAGAAATCAATGAAAGAATGATATTTGGAAAATGAAATATATTTGAAAATTAAGCAAAACGCTTCTAAACAATCCATGGGTCAAAGAGGAAAACACAGAGAAATTATAAAATATTTGAACTGAGTCAAAATGGAGACACAAGATACCAAAATTTGTGGGACAAAGCTAAACCAATGCTTAGGGAAAAAAGAGCGTTAAAATAACTAGCTTTAAAAAAATTAGCCTTGAAAAAATGAGAATGGCATTAAATAAATAATCTAAGGGGGATGGCCCAGTGTCATAATGATTAGGTTCATGCACTCTGCTTCAGCAGCCCAGGGTTCACAGATTCAGATCCCGGGCACTGACCTAGCACTCCTTGTCAGGCCATGCCATGGGAGCATCCCACATAAAACAGAGGAAGATTGACAGAGATATTAGCTCAGTGACAATTTTCCTCAAGCAAAAAGAGGAGGATTGGCAACAGGTGTAAGCTCACAGCCAATCTTCCTCACAAATCTTCAAATAAAAAAAATATAAATAGGGGCCAGCCTCATGGCCAAGTGGTTGGGTTTGCTCACTCTCCTTGGGCAGCCCAGGGTTTTGCCAGTTCCAGTCCTGGGTGTCGACATGGCACTGCTCCTCAAGCCATGATGGGGCGGCATCCCACATGCCACAACTAGGAGGACCCACAACTAAAAATACATAACTATGTACTGGAGGCCTGGGAAGAAAAAGGGAAAATAAAGTCTTTAATAAATAAATAAATAAGTAATCTAAGCTTCTATCTTAAGGTACTAGAAAAAGAAGAGCAGATTGACTCCATAGCAAGCAAAAGGAAGGAAATAATAAATACCATGGAAGAAATCAATGAAATTAAAACAGAAAAAAAGAAAAAAAATCAATGAAACTAAAAGTTGGTTCTTTGAAAAAATCAATAAGATTGATAATCCTCTAGCCATTTTGATTTAGAAAAAAATATACAGGACACATATTATGATTGTTAAGAATCTAAGATTCTTACTAAAGATCCAATAGACATTTAAAGAAAACAAAGAGAATATTACTTTTAAAATTTTACATCAATAAATTTGATTTGAAAACACATGCAATGAACAAAGTCCTTAAAAGAAACGAACTTCCAAAGCTCACTCAAGTATTAGGTAAACTGCATAGCTCATATCTGTTACAGAAGTTGAATTCATAATTCAGCCTTCCCACAAAGAAATCCTCAGGAGTAGATGAGAAATTATACCAAAGATTCAAGAAATAAGACCAATTCTTCACAAATCTTCCATGACACAGAAGAGAAGGGAACACTTCCCCACTCATTTTATCAGGTCAGCATTACTCCAATACCAAAACAAGCAAAACAAATACAAGGAGAAAATAACTACAGATCAACATCCCTTATGAATAATCACACAAAAATACTTAAGAAAATAGTATCAAAGCAAATACAGCAGTATATATAAAAGGATTATACATCATAACCAAGTAGAGTTTATCCAAGGAATATGAAACTTGTTCATCAGTCAAAATCAACTGATATAATGCCCCATATCAATAGACAAAAAAAAAAAAAAAAAGGGAACACATGATCATTGCAATATATAATAAATCTGAAAGGAATCAACATCCTTTTTTTGTGTGAGGGAGATTGGCCCTAAGCTAACATCTGTTGCCAATCTTCCTGTTTTTTTTTTTCTCCCCAAAGCCCCAGTGCATAGTTGTATATCATAGCTGTAACTCCTTCTAGTTCTTCTCTGTTGGATGCCACCACAGCATGGCTTGATGTGTGGTGTGTAGGTCTGCGCCCAGGGTCTGAAGAGGCAAACCCCAGGCCACCAAAGTGGAGCATATGAACTTAACTATGCCACTGGGCAAGCCTCCCATTTTTGATAAAAACTCTCAGCAAGCACAATTACACTAGAACTTCCTCACCCTTATCAAAGTTACCTGTGAAAAATCTCAGCTCTAACATCATATTTAGTGGTGAAAAACTTAGTGCTTTCCCCCAAACACTGCAAAAAAAGCAATGATATTTACACTACTTGCTTATATTCAGTAGTGTTCTGGAGGACCTAATTTGTGCAATGAGGCCAGAAAAAAATAAATACATATAGATTGTAAAGGAAGATATAAAACTCATTTATTCACAGACAACCTGATTTTCTCTCTAGGAAATCACCAAGTATATATAAAATGCTACCAGAGCTATTAGTAAGGTTGCTGGATATAAGGCCAATATACAAAAATCAGTTTTAATTCTATAAACTAGCAATTGAAAAGTAAAATTAAATGTATAATTTACAATAGAATTATAAACACGCACTAATTATGTATAAATCCAACAAAATATATGCAAGACCTTTACTATGAAAACTACAAAACTTTGATGAGAGAATTTAGGGAAGGTGTAAATAAATATATATATTATGTTCAAGGATCAGAAGACTCAATATTTTTAAGATCTCAATTCTCTCTAAATTGATTTATAAAATCACCATTATTACAAACAAAATTAAAGCAGCCATTTTTATAGAAACCAACAAGTTAATGCTAAAATGTATGCACGAGAAAAACACTCTGGAAAAGAAGAATAAATTTGGAATCTCACTTTGTTTGATTGCAAGACTCCCTACAAAGTTGCGGTGATCAAGATAGTGTGTTACTGAAATAAGAATAGACACATAAACCAATGAAACAGATTAAAGTCTAGAATTCAACATATAAATTTTCAATTGATTTCAAAAGATTCCAAGTTAATTCATTAAAGGAAGAATTTTTTTTCAATAAATAATGATGTAAAATTTGAACATTCATATTCAAAAAAAAAAAACCAACACTTGTTTTGTATCATCAAAAAAAGTCTACCCAATATAGTTTATACAACTAAATGTAAATTTAAAAATATAAAACTTCTAGGGGCTGGCCCAGTGGCGCAGTGGTTAAGTGCGCAAGTTCCACTTCGGTGGCCTGGGGTTCACTGGTTCAGATCCTGGGTGTGGACATGGCACCTCTTGGCAAGCCATGCTGTGGTAGATGTCACACATATAAAGTAGAGGAAGATGGGCACAGACGTTAGCTCAGGGCCAGTCTTCCTCAGCAAAAAGAGGAGGGTTGGCAGCAGATGTTAGCTCAGGGCTAATCTTCCTCAAAAAAAAAAAAAATATATATATATATAAAACTTCTAGAAGAAAACTTTGAAAAAGATATTTGTGAGTTTGGGTTAGGCAAAGATTTCTTAAATAGGACTCAAAGTACACAAACTTCAAAACAAAAAACATACTGCATTAAAATTAAAATTTTGTGCTCTTTGAATGTCACTGTTAAAATTAAAAAAAAAAAATTAAAAGGCAAGGCATACCTGAGAGAAAATATTTACCAAACAACAATTTGATAAAGAATTTCTATCCTGAATGTAAAAAGATCTCTTCTAATTGAAGACAAACATCAGTTTTTAAAATGGACAAAATATGATGAAATTTAGCACCCATTAATGATAAGAACTGTCAGCGAGTTAGAAAGAGAGGAGAACTTCCTCAACCTGATGAAGAAAACTTACAAAATCACTAGAGATAACATCATACTTAATGGTCAGAAACTAGAAGCTTTTCTGCTAAAATAAGAACAAAGTAAGAATGTCCTCTCTTACCACTCTGTCTCAAAATCATTCTGAAAGTTCTAACTAATGCAATAAGACAAAAAAAGGAAACAAAATGTATATGGATTGGGGAGGAAAAAATAAAGCTTTCTTCTTGGATAACATGAATCTCTATGTAGAAAATCCAAAAGAATCATGAGAAAGCCTCCCAGAACCAATAAGTAATTACATAGCAAGGTTGCAGGATACAAGGTTAATATACAAAAGTCAATCACTTTCCTATATACCAGCAATGAACAAGTGGAATTTGAAATTCAAAACACAATACCACTTATATCAGCACCCCCAAAAATGAAATACTTAGGTATAAATTTTTAAAAATGTACAAGATAAGCATGAGAAAAACTGCAAAACTCTGATGAAACAAATCAAAGAATATCTAAATCAATGTAAAGATATTCAATGTTCATGGATAGGAAGACTCAATATTGTCAAGATGTCAGGTCTTCCCAACTTGATCTATAGGTTCAGGGCAATCCCAATCAAAATCCCAGTAAATTATTTTGAGAATATTGACAAAATAATTCAAGTTTATCTAGAGATGCAAAAGACCCAGAATAGCCAACACTGCATTGAAAGACATTGAAGAACAAAGTGTGAGGACCAACATTACTTGACTTTAAGACTTACTATAAAGCTATGGCAACCAAGAAAGTGTGGTATTGGTGAAAGAATAAAAAAATACAATAATGGAACAGAATGGAGAGCCCAGAAATAGACCCCCATAAGTATAGTTTGTTGGTCTTTGACAGAGGAGCAAAGGCAATAAAATGGAGCAAAGTAAGCCTCTCCAACAATTTGTGCTGGAACAATGGGACAGCCACATGCAAAAAAAATGAATGTAGACTCACTTTATGCATCATATTGACTCAACACGAATCATAGACCTAAATATAAAACATGGAGCTATAAAACTCTTAGAAGACAACATAAGAGAAAATCTATATGATCTTGTGAATGGTAATGCCTTTTCAGATGCAATACCAACGGCATGATCCATGAAAGAAAGAATAGATGAGTTGGACTTCATTAACATTAAAACTTCTGCTCTGTGAAATACAATATCAAGAAAATTAGAAGACAAATCACAGACCAGGAGAAAATATTTGCAAAAGACACATCTTAAACGAACTGTTATCTAACATATACAAAGAACTCTTAAAACTCAACAATAAGAAAATAAATAACCCAGTTAAAAAAAGTGGACCAAAGACCTTAACAGACACCTCATGGAAAAGATACACAATTGGCAAATAAGCATACGAAAAGATGCTCCACATCATATGCAATCAGGGAAATACAAATTAAAACAAGATACCACTACACACCTATTGGAATGGCCAAAATCCACAGCATTGACAATGTCAAATTTTGGTGAATATGTGGAGCAACAGGGACTCTCATTCATTGTTGGTGGGAATGCAAAATCGCACAGTCAGTTTGGTGGTTTCTTGAAAAAGCTAAACATACTATTACCAAAGGATCCAGCAATCACGCTCCTTGGTATTTACCCAAAGGAGATGAAAACTTATGTTCTACACAAAAACTTGCACATAGTTGTTTATAGCAGCTTTATTTATAAATATCAAAAGTAGAAACAACCAAGATGTCCTTCAGTAGGTGAATGGATAAATAAACTGTGGTACATCCAGACATTGGAGTATTATTTAGTACTAAAAAGAATAAGCTATCACGCCAGGAAAAGACAAGGAGGAAACTTAAATGTGTATTACTAAGCGAAAGCCAATCTGAAAAAATTACATACTGTACGATCTCAACTATATGACATTCTGGAAAAGGGGAGACAATGGTGATGGTAAAAATATCAGTGGTTGCCAGGGGTTAAGTGGGAACGAGGGATGAATAGGGGTGCCCAGATGACTTTTAGTGCAGTGAAACTATTCTATATGATATTATAATAGTTGATACATGTCATTATACATATGTTAAACCCGTAGAATACCCATACAACAGTAAGAGTGAATCCTAATGCAAAACTATGGCCTTTGGGTGATTATGATGTGTCAGTGTAGGTTCATGTATTATAACAAATATACCATTGTGTTGTGGGATGTTGATAGTCAGGGAAGCAGTGTGTGTGTGGGGTAGGGAGTACATGGGACTGCTCTGTACTTTCCACTCCAGTTTTGCTATCAACCTCAAGCTGCTCTAAGAAATAAAATCTAGTAATAAAAAAAATGGACAAAATATTTAAAGAGACACTTTACCAGAGAGATGAATGGCAAATAACCACCAAAAATAAGTTCAATATTATTAGTCAGGGAAATCGGTTAAAATAACAATTAGATATTTCTATATACCTATCAGAAAGGCTCAAATTTAAAAAAAAAGAACGGTCAAAGAAAGTGCTGGTGAGAACAGCAAGTAGAAATGCTATACACTGCTGGTAGGAAGGCAGAGCGGTACAGCCACTTTGCAAAAGCAGTTTAACTATTTTGTATAAAGTTAAACATATAATTTCCATTAAATATAGCAATTTCACTGTGTAGTTACCCAAGGGAAATAAAAGCACATGTCCAAAATTAGACCTCTATATGAATATTTACAGCTACTTTACATGTATTTGATCAAAACAGAAAACAACTCAAATATTCAAAAACCAGTGAATAGATAAATTATTGTTCATTCACACAATATAATGCTATTCAGCAATAAAAAGGAACAAATTCCAGATACATGAAACGGTGTGGATGAATCTCAAAAGCAGATGCAAAGAGAAAGAAGCCAGACACAGAAGCTATATATTCTATGATCTGTTGACATTCAGGAAAAGATAAAACTATAAAGACAGAAACCAGATTAGTGGTTTCCAGAGACTGGGGATGATAGAAGGAGATTTTCTATGAAGGGGCATAAGGGATCTTTTGAGGACAAGAGAAATTCCTCTTAATGGGTTATAAACATTATGGTACCAATTCCAATGTGGAGAGGGTTCCCCACACCAACAAGCAATTCTCAAGATGATGACTGGGAGCTGGGTGTCCTACGATTCAACTCAATTCTGACGCTATCCACCTGGAGATAGCATCAGATTCCACAGGTTAAGGGTTGAGTCCTACAAGACTGCCCCAACACACTTCAGATGCCAGTTGCAAGCCCAAGTTGTTACCTGTGCTTCTGAACAACTGGCTATAAATCAGAGGTTTCCAAGACCCCCTCCTTGGGTTCAACTAATTTGCTAGAGCAACACACAGAACTCAGAGAAACGTTTCACTCACTAGATTACCAGTTTATTATAAAAGGATATAGCTCAGGAACAGCTAGATGGAAGAGGTGCATAGGGCAAGGTATGGGGAAAGGGCGGGGAGCTTCTATGCCACTCTCCCAAAATCTCCACGCATTCACCAACCTGGAAGCTCTCCAAACCCTTTGTTTTTGGGCTTTCATGAAGGCTTCATTACAGAGTCATGACTGATTAAATTGATTCAACCTCCAGCCCTCTCCCAACCCTGGATGCTGGGGGTGGATAGTGAAAGTTCCAACCCTCTAATCACATGGTTGGTTCCCCTGGCAACCAGCCTCCTTCCTTAGGTTACCTAAGGGCCTTCCAAAAGTCACCTCGTTAACATAACAAAAGGCAATTTTATTGCTTTCAGCACAGGAAATTCCAAGGGTTTTAAGAGCTCTGTGCTAGGAATGGGATCGACGACCAAATATATATTTCTTATTATAAATCACCATATCACAGGGTGATTATAGAATTGTATTGTAGGGGAGAAAAAATTTTCCTCTATCCTTCTAGGTTCTTTTGGCTGGTCTAGTAATTAAATTGACATAAGACAGATTAATGGAGAAAAATAAATTTAATTACCTGTGTGAAGGAGCCCCATAAAAATATGAGATCCAAGGGCAAGTCTCACAGTTGAAGCTTATATTCCATCCTGAGCTAAGGAATGGGATAGGGGCCCGGAGCTTCAAAGGGGAGGAGGGTAATTCACAGGACACTAAGAAGAGCAGATGTTTGCTAATTTGCTAATTAGATGTTTGCCCTGCGATACAGATAGGTTATTCAGATAAAGTTGTCTCCAGTAATAGTGCTCTCTCTGAGCCAGGCCCTCTATCTAAATTCTTTTAGGTAGTTAAAGGAGAGGTAAAAGACTTCTCGAGTTGACTGTGTCTTGATTGACTTCAGCTCAAAGTAATCCGCATGCCAAAGTGATACATTTTGGGATGGCATATTTTGCTCCCCTTCAGTACATATTTGTAAAAACTGTACACCTAGAAAGGGTAAGTTATCTCCATATAAGTTATACCTTCACTTTAAAAATGAAAACTCATGCCTTATCCTTCATTGTAATATTCTAAAAACTTGAATGTGAATTAAACGCCAAGTTAATTCAACAAGCAACCGGCACATTCCAACTAGATCAACAAACACTGCTTCTAATGTAAGTTTGATTGATTGATTTTTTCTTTCCTTAATCTTGATTGATGTATCTTCCATACTTAGTTAATTTGATCTAGTTTTCTACTTTTAGTTTACTAGAAATGGCACTTCTACAGAGGCTATTGAACTTTCTAGAAAAATCTGAATTTTCTAAAAACAATCACTATCCTCCCTACTTTCCTCAGGATAGAGCCACAACAAGAGAAATGAAACATTTAATAAAACAACTGAATAAATCCCTTCATTAATTAAATAGGTTTAAAAACTGTCACAACTTCACTGAATGTTTTAATGTGTTCTCAATGAATAAATCCTTTACCTTTCTTTTTTTAACTTTAATTATCATAGACCCCAAGAGTCATCAGAAAAAAAAGTTAACATTAGTCATCTTCCAATTTTATTGCTGTTCAAATCATCAATCCTCCATATGCATTTTGAAATAATGAGCTTTGCAATGATTTCAAGGCTGTGGAAGTAAGTGCTGGGTTAAATGAGCACATTATGCCCTATTCACAATTACAAGATCCTGAATTTACTGAGCTTCTGAAGAGGCAACTTGGAAATGTCTTATTACACGTTTATTAGCACCAAATAAATATATGTTTTCAATTATGATCATGAGTTCATTTCTTCATAGTTGTGAAGGCTTAAGTTCTTTTCATGCTTCAGTTGAAAAATCCCCTCACCATCAAAATATGTAACGAATAAAAATGTTATAACCTGCCTGAAATATCATACTTTGATGCATTAAACATAATTTCCTGTTTTTAGAATTTGATACATATTTTTACCATGACAAACAGAATCATTATAGTTGACATTTTCCTTTTTGCGCAGTATTTCTATCATAAATTAAGAAAGAATCATTAGTTCTGATGATATGACAAAAAGGAAACAACCAACATAATAAGTTATTTGTAATGGTTTTAGAAATAAATTTAATAAGGAAGATATTGTTTCTTCAGTAACCATAGTGAAGTACCAATCTTTTTCCCCATTTGAATGATTAAATTTCCAAACTAACATTATCAAATCCCAGAGAGAAATGTTTCTACAGCCTTGTAAAATAGCATGTTCTAATTTCTTGTACTGACCTATATGGAATAAACTAAATGTATTTTTAAATATAGGTTAAGAAAATAAACATTATTTAGACTGACAAATGATATCTTAAATGATATTCCAGTTATGACTTTTATGTCTACCTCACTTATAAAATTTTTCTTTAGTAAAATTTGAATCTTTTCATTTTGACTCAGATGGTTTAGAATTGAAGTATTTATTCAATAAGGAAGGAATATTTCTCAAACGTTTGGAGATATGGCTACTTAGGTTATAACAGTGATTCTGGTCTTTTCAGGCAAATAAATAATAGCTAACAAAAACTACAGGAAGAACTCTAAGCAGTTATTACCATATTTTTGACCAGTTGCTATAGATCAAAGATGTGGGATTCACATTTGAGATGGATAAACATGGTGAATTTTAGTATGCAGTGAACAGATTCCCTATTATGGGAGATATGTTTTTCTCCTGTCCCTTCCAACTGAAGCAAGACTCTGCTGTTTAGGTGTTTCTCAGCATATAAGGGTAAAATCACAAATATTCTATAATAAATTTAATGAATAAATATATACAGAATGGCAAATAATTCATAAAATAATCCTTTCCAAAAGTAAAAGAAGATAAAAAGTTATTAAGAAGATGATAAAGAATTAAGTTGTTGACTAGATAGTGTGATTACCAAATAGCAAGAAGTGTGATAACGAACATCTAAAAACAAATAAAAATGCTCTTACCTACCTGGACAAATGAAATAGCTTTAAAATGTAAGAAAGTGGTATGCTTACAAATCTTTTTCAAAACTTTTTTTTTAGGGCAACAAAGTGATCTAAATTTTGACAAATTTTCTGTTAAAAATGAATAATATTGATGATACTTAACTGTTTTATCTCTTTATTAATCTCAAGACAAATCTTTGTTGAAAAATAGAGACATGCACCAGCATTTCAACCTTATGATGAAAATAAATTGAAGCCTCTGCTTTTTCAAGGGAGAGCGAGAGCTTTCCCATCACTCACATTTGTGAAATCATCAGTGACAAAAAGTCTGAGATTTCTATTTCCTACCTACAAGCTACAGGGTAAAGAAAATCTTTGGAAAAGGGGATATTATATCTTTAGGAAGAACTCTCAGATACAACCTGGACAATTTCCATTTGTCTTTATCTTCTTCTCCATATAAAGTGGTCAGTGGGTTTCCACACAGTATCTAAAATAGCATTGTTAATCATTTTTTTAAATCTATGAAATTCAATGCTTAATTTTCTTCTTATCTTACACCTCCCCTTTTCTCTTTTACCTAAGAGTCCACTTTGGTCCTACCTCAAATTTTAATAAGGCTTTAGAATTTTTACTTTTTTCTTTGTGAAAAAGAAAGTCATGATGCTCCTCAAAAATTTTGGAGACATTTAATAACTAATAAAAAATGTGCACTTTAAAATAAATGTTGAAGTTGAATTATCAAAAGACGTAGCAATCCTCTTAGGATCTTCAGATAATGGGGTCACAGCAGTTATTTTCTTATAAAATAGAAATATTATTTTCTGTATTAAAATTGTTCAAGGCAAGGATTAGAATTATTTTATTAACATAGTCAAAGCTCTATATTAATTAAGAATGAATATGTACAGAAAAAGAAAAATACACAATCAAGTTCTTTCAGATAAGGAAAGATATGCTAAAATATTAATTGTATAAATTCTGTTTTACGTATTAAAAATGTTAATCGAATCTATTCAGTATTCTCAAGTACCAGCTTCAATTTTATAAAAGTGTCTGTATGCTATTGGACACTAATACCCTGAATAAGAGTCAAAGCAATACAGAATATTTATTACTGAGAATGTTATCAGCACAATAGTAATACCATAAAATACAAAAACAAGCTTCTAATTTTTATGAATGCACTAGTGGTAAGATAGGATAGATTCCATTCCTACATACTCAAAGAATTTGAATCCTGGTGCAATTCGCAAAAGTTGATGATACTGGTTTACCTACCCAATATTTCTCATGTCAGAGATACTTATATAACAAGCAACCATTGAAGCTCGCTATTTAAATCACTTACGGTTAGATGAACATAGCTGACGAGGAATCATATGTATATGAAAATTTTTACAGATAAATTAAATAAAAGCAGAGTTTGTTTCACTCTTTTGGAAACAGAATAGTGCCTCTTCATGTATTTGGGTTTTATTGTTTTTCAATAGCCAGAGTTAACCCTAACCAGACTCAAAGTTGGCAAGCATTTGCCATCTCATGGCCACACCCTGAACTCTCTTACCAGCTAGTTACGACTGCAAATATTCACTCATCTCAGGGTCATTTTGTTGAGCAAAGTAATTATCTTCTACTAAAATGGAATCCAATCTCCCAAGACAAGTAAAATAAACCTCAATTAGGTTTTTGATTCTTTGACGGCCAGCTGAAAGCAACTTTTTTCAAAATTAAGATCTAGTAGATATCTTGCTGTGTTGTTAAGAAAATGATTTAAAAAAAAAAAATCTAGAGCCCGGAAGGCAGCCACAAATGGACCAGTGAGTAATTAGTTGTCAGCATGAAGGATATGGGTATTTAAAAGAGAAGGGAAAAGTATCAAATATAAAATTCCTTTCTTTCTCAATTTTTCTAACGCTGAAACTGCTGAAAAGTTAGGGTGAAGGTTTACCCTGGGCTTGCAAATCAAATCGGTATAAAAGTCCCTACTTAATCCAGTCAGTTTGTTTACTTGGTGTGCCACATTTAGAAATACAGATCAGGCTTAGGTATATTTCGGTTATGAAAGGTTTTAGGAGAAAAGCATCATGGTGCTGTTACCTGGCACAACCTGAAAGCTCTGGACTTCCTGGGAAGCACAAATATCATATTAATCTGAAGAAGGAATGAAGAATAATGAGCTTAACAGCATCGGTCCAGGAAAAGCTGAAATTTCCCCTTCATGTCATCGTGAAGGTTAATATCATCATGCTAACCAGCACGAGCTAGGCTCCTGGATGATAAAAGGGACCCTGTTGCCACAGCTGACAGCCAACCAATTGGCCTATTTTTCAGTGCGTGAAAAAATTTGCTTCATGTATTTGACCAGTTTCATGGTTGTTTTTGGAAGGAGGGCAAGTCTAATAACAGCTACTCTCTCAAAGCCAAAAAAAGCAGAACCCCTCATCTTAACTTTTTAACTATAGTCCCACAAACTCCTATAGTTTAGGAGTTTGGGAGAGAGATGGAGGAGTGTTACCTAATATTATATTGAAAATATAGGCACAATTCCTTTCCCTTTCCCTGTAGCCACACCTTTTAATATACTTTTGCAATTCCCCCCTTTAAGAGGTATAATCTGTGCTAGGTTCGTGATGTGATTTAATCATAGAATGTCAGAAAAGTGATGTTATTTCAGCCATGAGACTAAGCTCAAGAAGTCTTGCACTAATCTGCTCCCTCTTTTGAAAACCTGCCATCATCACGTTAACAAGCATGAGCTAGGCTTTTGGATAAGGAGAGTGACCCTGCCACCACAGCTGGCAGTCAACCAGGCACTACACATGTGAATGAGGCCATCCTAACCCGGCCAGCTCCCAATTTGCCAGCTGACCAAAGAGACATGAACAAACCCAGATAAAATCAGTTGAGCCTGGACCAGATCATAAGAACTGCCCAGCTGACCCATAAGCTTGTGAACAATAATAAATAATTATTGCTTTGAGCCACTGTGTATTGGGATGGTTTGTTATGCAGTAATAGCTTACTAGAACGGTTACTATTTTGATTCTCTTAGTTGATATAAATAATTCCTTTTTAAGTGTTGATTTATTATCAGACATCTGGGTTTGCTCCAGTTTCATTTCAGTAAGAGTTCTGACCTCTGAAGGGGCTGGAATTTTCAAGGCTGTGTACCAAACAAAAGGGACAACAGGTCTGGGTGGAGATTCAGTGCAGGACCTTGGCAGAAGGCTGAACCTTCACAGAGTCTGACAGAGATCACTTATTACAGGGTTATGCATTGCTGGGAAAGGTTGGTATTTCAAATCAGTGGGAGTAGAGAAACCACACAGAGCAAATCAGGTTCAGTTGAAGCCCCAGAAAGGTCATGACTCATGGGTAACTACCATCTATAAATAAAAGCAAGTCCAAGGACTAATTTTAAAACTCAAAACCATTTTAAAAGAAGAAATAAGCCTAATAAAACCCAGATTGATCTGTCAGGAATTTAACTGCATTTCAAAATAAAATTCAACATGTTTTAAGGGAAGTGTGCTAATTCCAAAATCTTGTAATTTATCGTCCACAATATGTAACATATGAACAGAAGTTTCTAAACATGTGAAGAGACAGGAAAGTATAAGCCACTGTTAAGACAAAAAGAAGCAGAAATATACATGCGTGTGTGCACACACAAACATACACACACAAAGACACTCCTCACCTAGATATTAGAATTAGCAAGACCAATCTTACAGAGATTAAAAAGACAACAATGAAACATTATGAATACCAAAACTCATTCGAGAGGAAATAGAAAATCTGAAAAGTCTAGTATCTATAAAGACGGAATTTATTATCAAAAACTTTCCCACTCCAGATGATTTTACTGGTAAGTTCTATCAAATATTTAATTTAGAAATAATATTAGTCTTTTATAAACTCTTTAACAAAATATACGAAGAGGCTATTTCTCAACTCATTTTATGTAACCTTGAAAAGCCTGATGCTGAAATCTGACAGAGCCATTATGAGACATTTAACATATTCTTTATGAACGTAGACATAAAAGCCTTTTTAGAATATTAGGAGCTGTAAGCCAGAAATATATAAAAACATGACTATTTCATGTTCAAGTGGCTTTTTTCCAGGAATGCAAGGTTGTTTTTATAAGTTTAAAACCAATCAATACAATTCACCATATTAAGAAAATAATGGAGAAAAGCCATAATATTTTATCAATAATTGCCCAAAAAGCATATGGCAAAAATTCATCAGTTACTCGATTTAAAAAAAGAAGAAACACCTCAGCAGTCTAGAATAAAAGGAACTTCCTCAATCTGATAGGGAGTATATATTAGTTTCCTCAGGCTACCATAACAATTATCACAAACAGAGTGGCTTAAAAAAACACAAATTTATTGTTTCACAGTGCTGGAGGCTAGAGGTCTGAAACCAGTGCGTTACCAGGGCTATGCTCCCTCTGAAATATCTATAAGTGTGCTCTTCCTTGCCTCTTGCTTGCTTCAGGTGGTTTGCCAGCAATCTTTGACACTCCATGGCTTCAGTTGCATAACCCCAACCTCTGCTTTCATCATCACAAAGCCTCTCCCTGTCTGTGTCTGTCTTCGTAAGGCTTTCTGCTATTAAGGACATCAGTCATACTGGATTTGGAGCTACTCTATTACACTATAACCTCATCTTAACTAATTGCGCTTGCACTGACCCTATTTCCAAATAGTCACATTCTAAGGTATTAGGGGTTAGGACTTCAACATCTCTCTCTTTTCTTTTTGTTTTTGGTGGTATTTTAGAGACCTACAGCTATTGTTACAATTAACAGTGAAATATTGGACACTTTCTCTCTAAGATCCAGGACAAGGCAAACGTATATACTCTCCCGAGTAAGACACAACATTCTAGTGGCAGTCCTAAGGCAGTGTTATTTGTAAGAAAAAGAAATAAAAATCATAAAATTTGGAAAAGAAGGAAAAATATCCATCTTCATGGATGACAAGATATTTATGTATGAAAGCCTAAGGAATCAAAAACAATGACAAACTACTAGAACTGTTAAAGGACTTTAGTGAGGTCTTAAGAGTTAAGGTCAATTTAAAAAAATCAACTATATTCATACATAATAGAAACAAACAATTGGAAAATAAACTTAAAACAATTTCATTACAACAGTGTAAAATATAAAATATTTAAGAATAAACTTAACAATGTGCAAATCTCTACAACAAAAACTATAAAACATGGCTGAGAAAAATTAAAGATCTAAACAAAAGCAGAGATATACCATATTCATAGTTTGGAAGATAATATATCGTTTCCCATAAATTGACCTAAAATTTAGCACAATTACAATCATAAACACAGATGCCTTTTTTTATAGACACTGATAAATCTTTTGCAAAATTTATATGAAATATTAAAAGCCTAGAATAGTCATGATGATCTAGAAAAAGATGAAAAAAAGTTGAAGGACTCAGACTAGTTGACTTCAAGAATTACTATGCAACGACAGCTACAATAATCTAGACAGTGTAACATTGGTGTCATTATAGACAAGCAGATCAATGGAAAATAAGAGAGTCCAGAAATAAACTCTCACTTACACAGCTCATTGATTTTTGCCAGAGTAAATTAGTGGAGTATGGATAGTCTTTCCAAAAAATTCCCCCAAAATGATGCCTGCATTATTAATATGGTAAAAAACCAGAAAACTTTACCCCTATCTAATATTGTATATGAAAATTTGTGATGGATAATACCTCCAAACACAAAAGCTAAATTCAAAGATCTTCTAGAATAAATCATTGTAGTGTATTTTTGTGATTGAGGGCCAGTAATTATTTCCTAGGTAGGACATAGAAATCAATAAATCAAAACAAAAAAAAATGAGTTAAAAATTTTTTTTCATTAATGGACATTAAGAAAATGCATAGGAAACCTAGAAACTAGAAAAAATTGAAAAAAAGTAAAAAAAATTGGATCCAGAAAAAATAATTTCTATGACTCAATAATAAGACAAACAAAAAAATCAGCAGAAGTCTTGAAAATACCTTTAAAAAGGAAGGTTCAATGATTGTATTGTAATGTACAATAAACACATGAATAAAGTACTCAATATCTCTTTAAAGAAATGCAAATTAAAACTACAATGAGATCTCACAACATGCCCACTAGCATAGCCAAAATTAGAAGGTCTATTACCCAAATGTTGGTGAGTGTGTTGAGCAGTGAGGACCTTTATGCATTGCTGGGGGGAGTGCCAAATGGTACAATCCCTATAGAAAAATTTGTCATTTTCTTATAATGTCACATGCCCATTTTAAGACCTAGTAACTGTAAGTATTAATAAATTCCTAAGAAAATGAAACAGAGGCCTACAAAAAAAGTCTTGCGAGAGAAAGTTCATAGCACTTTTATTCATAGTAACCCACCCCCAAACTGGAAACAATACACAGCACAAATATCTATCAAAAATAGGGTGGATTAACTAGTCGTGATATACACATACATTGGGATACTACATAGCTATGAAAGGGCACTGACTACTGAGATATGCAACAACATGGTTGAAATTCACAATCATTATGAGCAAACAAAGCCAGACAAAAAAAATATATGCATTTCTTTCCTCCAGTGGTGGAATCTGTGGGTTCTTACCTTGAACTTGGACAGACCTTCGTGTTTGTCTCAATAAATAGATTACAGTGGAAATGATACAGTGTGATTTTTGAAGCTAGATCATAAAAGTAACACACACGTCTACCTTACTCTCTTGGGTTGCTTATTCTTGGAATCTACCAACCATGCTGAGGAAACCCAGTCTGTGGAGAGGAAATAATTCTCAGCCCACATTGCCAGCTGAGCTCACAGGTGACTGCACCAACTTGCTAGGCAGGTGAACACATTGTTCTGAAAGTCTACCCCTGATACCTCTGTCAAGCTGCCCTAAATGATGTTGCCTGGAGCAAAGGTGAGCCATTCCCACTGAACTATTTCTGAATTGCAGATTTTCAAAGAAAATACATTGTGGTGGTTGTTTAAGCTGCTAAGCTTTGGTGTGATTTGATATGCGTCAGTAATACTTGCAATACATTCTGGTACAGTAAATAGGGTGCCAATGTAACCAAAACATAAAACATCCAGCTTTGATTTCTGGCATGTGAGATGAGCCAATGCTGGAAGACATTTAAAGAGTATCTGGAAAGGATAAAGAGACTAGTGAAGGCTGCAGATGAGGGAAAAAGAAGCAATGTATTATTGGGAACTGGAGGAAAGGGTCCCTTGTCATGCAGTGGTGGAAAGTTTGGCAACAGGTTTCCTTTGATAGTATTAGTGGTAGGGATGATGTGTGCTAGGGATATTTTCAAGGATAGTTTTGTGAGTGCCATCTGACTTCTTCCCATTTCCTTTGATAAAATGTGAGGGGAGAAATATGCGTCAAGAATAAACTGTTAAACATATATTAGAACCAGGACTTTCTGGGTACAAAAACACAGCTGTTTCTTATAGCTAGCCCCTCCACATGGCATTCTCAAATAAATAAGGGTATCAGGCTAAAGATCAAAGCCAGACGGAGTCTTCTAAGGATCTTAATTAAGAGTGTGGTCCCACAGCAGCCTCCAAAGGAACCTGAGGCAGAGGAGGGCTTATCTCTGAGAGAATTGTTGGTGTTGCTTTTGTCTAATTGAGTATATTTATAAATTGATACATAAGAAACTCATAAGGTTTTTAAAAGAATTGTTGCAACTGGTACTGAAAGGAAGAAAGGCTGGACAAAATGAAAAGAGGCCTTTGGAACCCCCAATTTTTGAGCAGAGAGCAAGCTGAGATGTCTACTCAGCTACAAACATGGTCCACTTATGGAAAAAGATAGATGGCTCAGAAAACAGATCGAGAGCATAAAGAATGCCAGGAGCCACGGAGAACAATCTTTAGGGATATGCTTGAGCCTTAATCAAGGAAATGGAAACACATGCCTGGCTGGATTGAAAAATTGCTGTGGAAAGTGACTGTTGCGAAACTCCTGTTCTTCCTTTCAAATTGGTAGGATTATAGCAGTTATCCTATGCTGTCCACCATGGTATTTTGATATATGAGCATCAGATAACATCTCTTTAGTTCACAATTATTCGTACTGAAAGGAAAAGATCTCAAGGAGCTGTGCTGAAGGAGGATGGAGAGAAAGGCAGAGAGAGAGTGAATGGGAGAGAGAGAGAGATTGAGAGAGAATGGAGCAAAATGTAAATAAATGGTGAGGTACAAGGTATGAGAGAATACCCTAGACCATTCTTGCAACTTTTTCGTGAGTTTGAAATTATATCTAAAAAGAAACACTTACAATAAAATAAAATCAGAGGAAATGAGTTGTGGCGTCATCCTCACTTTCATTCTCTCCAAAATCTCTAATTCCTCACGAATTCTTCTCAGCTGCTCCAGCTCACACTTTTCTCTCTTCTCTGAGCAAAAAGAGTAATTAATTTATATAATCAGCATTAAGGGATAAATTGCCTCCCCATGTTTAAAACTACATTACACATCTTTTCATTTGTGTTGGCCTTTGTGGTCTACCCAGGCAAGATGGAATAACTCAGTGGTTAAAAGCAGGACTCTGGGCTTAACTTCTATCTCTTCCTCTATTACTTAGGTAAATTATTTAATCCCTATGTCTTTCAGTTTCCTTACCGGTAACAGAGAAAATGCTGATAAACTTACCTTCCTCATTGGATGGCTGTGAGGATTAAGTGAGACACTGAGTGCTTAAAAGCTCTCTATGATTGCCTGATAAATGTTAGCTATTATCATCATTTTCATGACACAGGCTTTAAGCTCTTTGAGAATGAAGAACCCCTCTTAGATGTCTGATTCTGCAGAGAGCGTATCAGAGTTCTGACTACAAAATTGTATTCCATAAATGCCTGACTGGTCAATTAAAGACATTTTATTATCCAAATCTATAACATATGCAAAGAGTAATACATCAGATATGTCATTGATGTAAAATGATTTTTGTATAATTAAGATTCAGATAAAGAAATTTTTGTAGAGAAATAATTGAAAACAATTGAGTAAACCATGATTTCAACTGGTCTCCTACAAAGACATTATGTTGTCTGTCATATAGAGCACATGTAATAAGATTTTACCTGTTTTTTGGAAAGAATGATTTACATAGTAAATATACTTTAAAATAAGGTAAAAAATTTTAGCCACAAAACTGGCCTTAAATTAAAAAAATATTTTTCTATAGCTAATATAGTCAATCTTTCTGTCTACTAACTTGCCCTTTCCTGTCTTCATATTACACAATTTTGGAAAAAAAAAAAAGCCCTCTAACCCTGTTGAAATGTCTAGATGCAATTAGATATCTCTTCTTTTCACTGCCAAGAATCCACACATGACCTTCATTGTTTCACTATTCACTCTCTGATTCAGCATCAGTAGTCTGACTTTTGTTTCCCAGAAACTACTAAAAGTGCATTTTGAACGGGGATCTAGGTTTTTCTTTGTCATTTTTATCATAAGTCTCAAGCCATGAAAACTATCTGCATAAAATTTGAATTAAGGCCTGTAGCAGTGTTTGTCTGAGTTTTGCCTGCCTCAGAATAACCTGGGGAGATAATTAAAAATTCTGATTTATGAAACCCTAACTCCAGAGATTCTCATTCAGCAGTACTGGGGTGAGGCCAGGAATCTAAATTTTTCACAAAAACTCAAGGTAATTTTGAAACATTGAGAAGATACTCTTTGAAGAGACACCACCTTAAGGGGATTGAATAAAGCAGAGGGAAAATGAAAGCTCTTCTATCTCAAAAAATTCTCTCCTCCTAGCTTCTTTGATACTATTATTTTCTTCTCTTTTATTTCCTGTGTTCTCCTCCCACTTCTTGATTGTATACCTCCTTGTATTTTTTTTTGGTGAGGAAGATTGGCTCTGAGCTAATATCTGTTGCCAATCTTCCTTTCCTTGCTTGAGGAATATTGTTGCTGAGCCAGCATCCATGCCAATCCTTCTCTATTTTTTTGTCTATGGGACACTGCCACAGAATGGCTTGATGAGTGGTACATAGGTCCATGCCTGGGATCTGAACCTGCGAACCCTGGGCCACTGAAGCGGAGCCTGCACTCAACCACTGTGCCACTGGGCCAGCCCCTCATATTCTTTCTATTTGGATATTTTTCATATCCACAGATTTAACTATAATATTTATGCAGAACTTTCCAAGATGTATAACTCTTGTCTATTTCTCCCTAACTCAGGCATGGCTTTAAGTGTCTATTGGCTATTTACACATTGCAAGTTGATTAAATCAGTTTACTTATTTCTGAAAATGGTACAAGATTTCACTTTCTCTTTTGTCCTGCTTAATCTCTCTTCTTTGGTCACCAAATGCAGTTCATCTTCTCTTCAAAATATCACTGACTGGGGGCGCTAACTCGGTGGCATAGTGATTAAGTTCACAAGCTCCCCTTCGCTGGCCTGATGTTTGCCAATTTGGATCCTGGGCGTGGACCTAGGCACCGCTTAGCAAGCCATGCTGTGCCAACTGTCCCACACATAAATAAAGGAAGATAGGCACAGATGTTAGCTCAGGGCCAATCTTCCTCAGCAAAAAAAGAGGAGGATTGGCGGTGGATGTTAGCTCAGGGCTAGCCTTCCTCAAACAAAAAAAATCACTGACTAGCTTTAAATAGCTTTTAATTGCTGGGTTTTAATTGCAGGGTTGGGGGGATCAAAGAAAGACAGTATTCTGAAACCACATAGAATTAAAGGGATACAGTCAATACCTGAAAGAAATCTGGAAACAAGGATGAAAAAGATATTCAGATGTTGGTTTCCTGTCAGGGATTTGAACAATAGTGGATTGGCTGTTGGGGATCCAAATCTCTAAAAAGACTTGGAGGACACAAAGAACTTATCCCAGTGACTAGGGAATCAAAATATGAACTCAGGTACTGGAGATGGACAAAGATCCAATTTTTAGAACTAGAGTACAGATGTTATCAAAATAAAAGAAGGAAAAGTTTATTTATTTGAACTGTGATTCATTCATTCATTCAGTTATTCAGTGAATACCATTGAAAATCTACTACATGTCAGATATTGTCCAATGGACTAGGAATATAGCAGTGAACAAAGAGCCTCTGCTCTCAAGAAGTTTAAATTCTAAAGAATAAAGGAATAAGGGCTGGCCCTGTGACCGAGTGGTTAAGTTCACATGCTCCACTTCAGCGGCCCAGGGTTTCTCCGGTTGGAATCCTGGGTGTGGACATGGCACTGCTCATGAGGCCATGCTGAGGCGGCAACCCACATGCCACAACTAGAAGGACCCACAACTAAAAATACACAACTATGTACTGGGGAGCCTTGGGGAGAAAAAGGAAAAATAAAATCTTTAGAAACAAAAACAAAAACACAAAAACAGTAAAGGAATAAAAACATAAATGATCAGGATAATTTTGTGATAGTGCTGTGAAGACCATAAAAAGGAGTATGTTGTAGAGTAACTGGAATTGGAGGTTGAAGGGAGAAAAGAAGGGCTACTCTCAACAAGATGCTCAGAGAAGGCTTCTCTGGTGAGTATTGCAGCTGAGATATGATTGAAAAGAAGTTTCTAACTTAGAGTCATTTGAAGATCTGGAGGCAGACTGTGATGCAAAGGGACGAAAGGAAAAGTGATTGGAAAGACACAGTGGCCAAAATGAGATTTGAGATTATGAGGACTCTAAAGAAGGCTGCTGTGCTTGGAGCTTACTGAGCAACGGCAGAGAGATAGCAGGAAGTGAAGTCAGAGAGGTACTCGGGACCCATTATATAGGTCTTTATAGACCATGTAAGGGTTTTGGATTTTATTCCAAATTCAATGCAAAATCATAGAAAATTTTAAGCAAAAAAGTGAGAATTATATTTCTAAAAGATAACTGTGGATTCGACATGGAGAATGAACTGTAGAAATACAAGAGAGAATGCATGTAAAACAGAAAACTATTTTAGAAGTCTAGGGGAGAAATAATTATGACTTGATCTTGGGTGATAGCAGTGGAGATATAGAAAATATATTTGGGAGTTAAAGCTAATAAGATGTGATAGATCAGCTTGGGGAGAGGTTAAGGAGAGAGAGGAATTAAAGGAAACTCCTTTAGGAGTTTTTAACTTGGATGAATGGTGGTACCGTATAACGAAGTGGAAACATTTGTAGAGAGAGAGATTTCAAAGGAAATGAATATTTCTGTTCATGTAGAGAAGCCTAATAAACAGCCAAGTGTAGATGTCGGAGAGGAAGGGAGATCTATAAGTATGGAATTAAGCGGAGAGATATAGGTAGAGAGTTATTTGAAACTCATCTGTCTTCAGAGGCCTGTCAGAGGAGTCTAGCCAACAAAGGAAGTAGTGAAGAAATAGGCTTTGAGTCAGGAGTGTGGTGTTGCATCAACCAAGAGAAAAGAGTGTTTTAGAAAAAAGCAATAGTTCATTGTGTCAAATACTGCTTTAAGTTTCAGGGAAGTGTGAAACCCAGTGGAACAATTGCATTTAGCAAGGCAAAGGTTATTGAAAACCTTTATAAGAACTGTCTCAGAAATTTCATGTAAATGAAGGTGGGAATCCAATTGGCGTAGGTTGAGAAGAGCATGGGAAATGAGGAAATGGAGATGTCAATTATAGAAAGTTCTTTGAACGAACTTTGGTGACAAATAAAAATGTAATAATATATACAATGTTAAGACTGCAGCTGATTAGATACTCGTTTTTAAACTTTCTCCACACCAAGCCGAAGATACCTGAGATGGGGGTGAGTTTGGGCATCTAAACAGAGATAACTAGATTCCAGTTAGGATCATTGCAGAGCTACAGGGCAAGCACCCAGCACAGATCACAAGTACATAATAATAATTACAATTCACCATTTTTCCCTGTTGTTAAGATCTTCTGACTTGAATATTGGTCTCCTTGTTTTCAATCTCCTTTTAAAATCTGTTCTTCATACAACTGCTAGATGAATCTTCCTAAACCATAATTCCCCTACTTTAATGATTCTCTAGTAGTAAAAATCATAATCTACTTTATCCAAGTTTCAATTTACAAAATAGCCCAAATATGCCTCCTCATCTTGATTTCTCAGTTCTTTGCATCTTTGCTTCCAGCAAGAGCATTCTATTTCTTGCCTCCTAAGAAGTGTAGGCATATCTTACACCTATTTGTGTGTGTGTGTCGGGGGGGCGGTTGATACCTTTTTGAGAGTAGTGAGTAGTGGTTAGCAACATGGATTCTGGAACTGGTCACCTGGATTCAGTCTGCCGCTTACTGTCTTGTGATCTTGTACGAATTTCTTATGCTTTTTATGCTTCAGTTTCCCTGTCCATAAAACCAACATCTTTCTCATGGTTATTGTGAGGAATAAATGTCAGTGTCTGACCCATAGTAACTGCTTTATCCGTGATAACAATCATCATTATTAATTCCTGAAATGCCCTCCTCTTCTTTCCTTCTTAGAATCTCTGCTTCAAAGAATAATTCCATTGCAGTTTTCTATAAAGCTTTCCTTATTCACTCACTATGGCTTCTGCCTTTTCTGCCCTTAGAATGCTTGCTTGATTATGCCATTTATCTGGCAATTATTCATACAGTAACTTAGGAACTCTTAATAAGTATGTATGAGATCACCTTTTTTATCTTGAAATTTTTCCATATTCTTTTCAAATATGTGGTATACTCCTTAAGACCTTGATCATGATTTTTATTTTTTTCTCTTTTGCACTTATTACCCTGTTTTTCATGTTTGTGCTTGGTAGAGCTAATTGATAAATTTATGCTACTTCCTAATGTATATATTATTATGTATTTTTTATATCAGCAAGGTTGTCACATACAATTACATAAAACTGGATTTATTTTAAGTAATCCACTGACATATTTGACTAATTCTGTCTTCATCTGTGCTGTCAATGCCCTGCTCCCTTGAATTAGAAAGAATTACAGGTTTAACCTTTTCCAAAAGTCTTTAAGATCAGATCAGAGAAAACAAAGTAATCATGGGTCACTGAATGGAAAAGGAGGAGAAAACAGGAGGAAGCTCAGGTTCTAATTAAGAAAAAATGAAAGCTAAGGAATGTTCTAGAGAAGCAAGAACTGAAAAATGAAAAATATGTAGAGACACCATGAACAATGAAGGAGATGAAAGAACAAGGAGGGAGAAGAGGAAAATAGAAGTGAATATGGTGAAAGTGTTAGATAAACTGTCCGGGGCAAATAGAAGTATAGAAAATAGGATTACAGATACTCACCTGGGCACATCCCCACACAAATCCCATATGCTACAGAGCTGCAGTATAGAAATCGAGGCATAGACATACCACAGAAGTATGTTTGCCAAACTTCTGGGTCAGTGAGAATACCTCAAACTTAGAAGTACTGTAAGAAGCGATAGAAAAGGTGCACAGATGTAACTGAGAGACACAGGCCTTAATCAAATAATGAACATAAAGGGGAGAACAATTGGCATTAAACGTTTTACCATATATTTAGTTTCATTTGTAGTCAAATACAATAAAAATGAAAACCCCAGTGTTCACCTAGCAAATTCTTAATGGTATAACATATACAAGACTTTAAAGGTGTAATAAATTACAAAACAGCAACAATAATAATTATAATAACTAACTTTCATTGGTGGGCAATACACACCAGGCACTGTTTTAGTTCCAGCTTGTATTTTGCTGATAAGGTATAAAATAGTAGCTGGTGTGGCTATTTTAGGAAATAATTCAGCAATAAGTATTATGACTTTTAAAATCACGGCAAGCTTCAAACCATTCATTTCATTTTCAGGAAACTTCCCTAAAGAAAAGTCCCAAATAAAGAAAATATTTTACGATAATACCTAACATACATATGCTTATCACTGCCATGTACTTTTCTTAGCGTTTTATGTACATTATTGATACATTATTCACTTATTTCTTGAAACAGATCTATGAAGTAAATGCTTTTATCATTATCATTTTGCATATGAAATAACTGAGACACAGAGAACTTAATGATTTCTCTCATTATGTAACTAGTAAGTGCCAGGGCTGGAATTTGGAGCTCTAGAGTCTGTGCTCTCAATCACAGTCATGAATGATAATATTTATTGCAATATTACTTGTATAAGCAAAATTTTAAAACAATCTAGATTTCCTCAATAAGTAATTATATTATTAATATGCAATGAATTTTTTTTTTTTAAAGATTTAATTTTTTCCTTTTTTTCTCCCCAAAGCCCCCCGGTACATAGTTGTGTATTCTTCGTTGTGGGTTCCTCTAGTTGTGGCATGTGGGACGCTGCCTCAGCGTGGTCTGACGAGCAGTGCCATGTCCGCGCCCAGGATTCGAACCGACGAAACACTGGGCCGCCTGCAGTGGAGCGCGTGAACTTAACCACTCGGCCACGGGGCCAGCCCCAATATGCAATGAACTTTTAATGATTAAAAATGATCACTACAAAGTCTAGGCAATAGAAAATGCTTATGTAATTTCAAGTACAAAAGGTAGTTTAGTACCAAACTCTCAATTTTGTCCTCTTTCTCTCTCACACACATACACGCACACACACACGCAAACATCTATGCGTAGAAAGATAGAAAAGAAAGAAAGAGCATTAAGGGGACCAGCCCTGTGGCTGAGTGGTTAAGTTCGCTTGCTCTGCTTCTGTGGCCCAGGGTTTCACCGGTTCAGATCCTGGGCCTGGACCTAGCACCGGTCATCAAGCCGTGCTGAGGTGGCGTACAGCATAGCAGAACCAGAAGGACCTACAACTAGAATGTACAACTATGTCCTGGGGGGCTTTGGGGAGAAGAAGAGAAAAAAAAAGAAGATTGGCAACAGATGTTAGCTCAGGTGCCAATCATAAAAACAAACAAGAGGATATTAATGTTAAGAAAGTTATTGCTTAGCATGTTGCCACTGTTTACAATGAATACAGGTAATTTTTTTTATCTTTAGTGTTTCCATATGTTTCATGTTTTCCTTAATTAACCCATATTAATTTACCGTAAGTAAACAGTAATTTATAATAAAACGAGATCACATGAGAACTTTTTATTTTTACCATTTAAAGTAAGAGAAAGGGAAAATAACATGAACAGGGTATCAACAAGTAAGCAAGGCTAAATTATCATCATTTTAAAATTTTGTTCCTATTGTCCAGTAAATGGGACCATACTGACAGTCATTGGAACTTAAAATAGCCTGTAAGTAGAAAGACGCACAAAAGTCAATCAGTGTAGGAATAACACATTTTCATGGCTACCTTTAAGGGCATCGCTAATGCTCAGTCAGATCTGCTTTGGAATTGTGCAGGTTATTTATAATACTATTGATTTGAATTCACATGCTCTATTTAAAAAAAAATTGAGAACATTTTCGTATATGAAAATTTGAGTCAAAGACGTTATTTGATATTTAAGTGAACCATAAAAAACTTGGGAGGCCATTTATGTCCATCAGCATTCTGAGTCAAAGTATGAATTATTGACTGTAAGAAAACCCAGACATCGGCTTCCCCTTAAATCTACCCAGGTCAAATTTAGCCGTTTAATAAGGCAATAATATAAATTTAAATTCTGGACTCTTAAGCAGAAACTATAGCTCCCATTCCCTGTTGTGTGTTTCAATGATGGCAGAATTAATGCTTATCTAAAAAACAAATATGACATATTATAAAAAATACATTTTGGACTTTTAGGTAGTGTGGGGCTTTAAATTTGATCTATCAGTGGCAGACATTGTGGGCTTCAACAAACCACTTCATATTTCTGGGTTGTGGTTTACCCATATTCACCTCTAAAGTGTACATTTCAAACAGGTGATCTCTAGGGCCTTTTCCTACTTCATTCACAGAAACTCTGAAAAATTAATTTTGTTTAGCATGATACTCTGCTATAGAATTTTATGATTTATGGAAAACAGTGTTTGGAGCATATGCAAAGAAACAAATAACTGTCATGCTTAGAGCAAATCACTGAGGGTAGCGTTTTCTCCCCGAGACTTACCATGGAAGAACTAATCAGCATCATTGCACAAATTGAGTGAATAACAAACTAAGAGAAACTAAGAGTAATTAACATTAAAGTAGTGTTGAGTATAATCAATGTTTAATGGATTTCTTTCTTTTGCTCTACCAATATTAAACACTATTTCGACAAACAGTTTAAAACAAATATACATACTCAGTAGAGTGAACCCAAAAATCTACTTGAAAGATTTAGGAGAGTAAACGAATGAGAATTTTTTAAAAACCAGAAACACTTTTTTAGGGCTGAAGTTACTTACCTTTCACAGTTGTAGAGTGTTTTGCAGACACCCTTAAATTTGAAGATGTAAATAACTCGCAACGGAATTAAACCTAAGAAAACAGGAAAATCACATTAAATAGAGTTAGCATAGTATGAGACTGTCTCTTATTTACATGTATGATGCTTGAGAAGGGAAACTGTAGCCTAAGGCCTAATTGAATGCTTTGTACTACAGAGGCAGGTGTTAAAATATTAACAAGGCTACCACTTAGGGGCACAAATAACTATGGTATGAATATTCTGCGTAGCCTGAAAAATGCATATCAGTTCTGTCTACATTTATTAATTTCTTTCCTCCTCTTTCATCCTTTTTCACTGTATGACCTCCATATTAACTTGGGAGGCAAAATAAATTTAAATCTAGTAATATATTTAAATTCTGCCACCAAAAAACCAACTAAAGTGAAGAGAAAAGGCAATTAGGTTATAGTATGTTTCACATCTCACGTTGGCAGAATTGAATTGGAGGATAGCAGAACTTATTATTCCAGATATTTTCACAATATATTTATCCTGCTTCACGGTTTTCATTGTGAGAAGGGGTAGGTGGCAGAGGCATGTGGGGCAAAGCCGTGCCTGCACAATTTAGCCCCATTCTTTGTGGGTGATTTCTCACTAAGAGATTACTAGTTGAATGGTGATTTTCCACAGTGCTGTTGTTGGAGGCAATGAGCAAAAGTTGCAGGAACAGTTTGATGAGGGGGAAAAAATCAATACACGAACAGAAGAACTCAGAAGTGGCCAGGAGCAGAGATATGTCTCTTTTATACCACAATAGTGACTCTGAGTGCACCATGAGACAGTAAAGGCACATCTTAAATGTGTACTTGAAGCTGACAGAAGAGTCATGCATTGTCTTCGCTCCATTTATACAGCTGGTTTCATATCAGACTCCGCCATGAACTAGCTGTGTAGCATTGGACAAGGTGCTTATCTAGGCTTCTGTTTTCCCTGTACGAAATTGCAGATAGTAAGACTAAAGAATTTTTTAGGATTAAACATGTAAATACATAAAGAACTTATAGCAGTGCATACGTTAAGCATAAAATATGTGTTAGCTATACTTTTTCTGTATTCTATTTACTATATTACTATATGGTATGTATACTAAGATCACAGGACTTTTTTTTAGAGCAGTTTAAGGTTCACTGTAAAACTGAGGGTAAGGTAGAAAGATTTCCCATATACTCCTGCCCCCACACATGCATAGCCTCTCCTGTTATCAACGTTCCCCACCAAAGTTGTATATTTGTTATAAATGGTGAACCTACGTTGGCAATCATAATACCCAAAGTCCAAAGTTTACATTATAGTTCACTCTTGATGTTGTACATTCTATGGGTTTAGAAATGTATAATGACGTGTCTACCATTATAGTATCATACAGAGTATTTTTATGGTTCTAAATATCCTCTGTGCCGCAGTTATTCATCCCTCCTTCCCCACCAAACCCCTGGCAACCACTGATCTTTTCACTGTCTCCATAGTTTTGTATTTTCCAGAATGTTACATAGTTGGAATCATACAGTATGTAGTCTTTTCAAATTGGCCTCTTGCATTTAGTAATACACATTTAAGGTTCCTCCTTAAATACTTAAGATAAATTCCACTTGGTCATGGTGTGTAATTCTTTATATACATTGTTGGATTCAACTTGATAATATTTTACTGAGCATTTTGGCATCTAAATTCATGAGTGATAGTGATCTGTAGTTTTCTTTTCCTGTAATTTCTTTGCCTGGTGTTGGACTAAGTTAATGCTGGCCTCATAGAATGAGTTAAGAAGTGTTCTCTGTGCTTCTATACTCTGAAAAAGATTGGAGAGACTTGGTGTAATTTTTTCCTTAAATGTTTGGTGGAATTCTTCAGTGAACCCATCTGGGCCTAGCACTTTCTGTTTGGGAAGTTTATTAATTATTGATTCAATTTCTTTAATAGATATAGGCCATTCAGATTTCTTCTGTGTGAGCTTTGACAAATTGTGTCTTTAAGAAATTGGTTCATTTCATCAGGTTATCAAATTTGTGGGCATAGAATTGTTCATAGTATTCTTTTAGTATCATTTTAATGTCCATAGGTTCTGCAGTGACATACCCTCTTTCATATCTAATATTAGTAATTTTTATCCCCTCTCTTTTTTTCACTGTTAAACTTGCTGGAGGCTTATTGATTTTATTGATCTTTTAAAAACCAGCTTTTGTTTTTGTTGATTTTCTCTATTGATTTGCCATTTTTTATTTCATTTATTCCTGCTCCAATTCTTATTATTTCTTTTATTCTGCTTGCTTTTGACTTCATTTGCTCTTCTTTTTCTAGTTTCCTAAGGTAGAAACCTAAATTAGTGATTTTAGATTTTTCTTATTTTCTAATATAGGCATGCAATGCTATAAATTTCCTTCTAAATATTGTTTGTACTGCATCCCGCAAATTTGGACAAATTGTATTTTCGTTTTCATTTAGTTCAAAATATTTTTCTCTCTAGATTTTTTCTTTGATCTGCATGTTATTTATGGTATGTTTTTTAATCTCCACATATTTGGGGATTTACCAGTTTTCATTCTGTTATTGGTTTCTAGTTTAATTCCAATGTAGTCTGAAAGCAGACATTCTATGATTTCTTTTCTTATAATTTGCTTACGTATGCATTATGGCCCATGATGTGCTCTGTCTTGGGGAATATTTCTCGTGAGCTTGAGAATAAGGTTTATTCTGTTGCTGTTGTTGGATGAAGTAGTCCATAGAGTTGAATTATATGTAGTTGATTGGTCATATTATTGAGTTCAACTAAGTTTTTACTGATTTTTTGCCTGCTTAGTCAGTCCATTTCTGAGAGATGGGTGTTGAAGCCTGCAATTATGATGGTGGTCTCATCTATTTCTCTTTGCAGTTCCATTAGTTTGATACTAATACCATACTAAGTTTGATGTTCTGTTTTTAGGTGCATACATGTTAAGGATTGCTATGTCTTCTTGGACAATTGACTCCTTTATGATTGTGTAATGCCCTTCTTTATTCCCGTCAGCTCTCCTTGCTTTGAGGTCTGCTGTGTCTGAAATTAACATAGTCAGTCCTGCTTTCTTTGGATTAATGTTAGCAATGATACATTTTCTCCATCCATTTACTCTTCATTTATATGTTTCTTTATATTTAAAATGGGTTACTTGTAGTTGGGTCTTGTTTTTGATCCACTCTGACAATTTCTGTCTTAATTGGTGCATTTATACAATCAATGTTCAAAGTAATTATTGATATAATTGGATTGATATTCACGACATTTGTTACTGTTTTCTCTTTGTTACACTTTTTTTGTTCCTATTTTTGTCTTCCACTCTTTTTTCTGCCTTTCGTGGTTTTAACTGAGCATTTTATATGCTCCTTTCTTAGCATATTGGATATACTTTTTAAAACCATTTTTAGAGGTTGCCCTACAGTTTGCAATATATATCTACAGCTGATTGAAGTCTGCTTTCAAAGTTGCTTCACGGAGAATATAAGTAACTAATAATAACAAAACAATCCTAATTTCTTCCTCCTGTCCTTTGTATCATTGCAGTCATTATTTCACTTAAATATAAGCATATGGAAGCGTACTATATATATATATATAGAAGTGCACATAGTTCAATACATTGTTGGTATTATTATTTTGAATAAACCATTATCTGTTAGATCCAGTAAGAATAAGAAAAATGTTATATTACCTTCACTTGCTCCTTCTTTGATACTCTTCTTTTCTTTATGTACATCCAGATTTATGATCTATACTATTCTCCTTCTCTCTGAAAAAGTTTTCTGAACATTTCTTGCAAGGTAGGTCTACTGGCAACAAAGTCCACAATTTTTGTTTGTCTGAGAATGTCTTTATTTCTCCTTCACTTTTGAAGGATATTTCACAGAGTATAGAATTCTAGGTTTTTGGTTATTTTTCTCTCAATATTTTAAATATTTCACTCCACTGTCTTCTTGTTTGCATGATTTCTGAAAAGACAGACGTGATTCTTATCTTTGTTCCTTTATAGGTAAGGTGTTTTTTGCCTCTGGCTTCTTTTAGGGTTTTTCTTCATCTTTGATATTCTGTAGTTTGACAATGATGTGCTTAGATGTAGATTTTTTTTTTCTCATTATCCTGCTTGGTGTTCTCTAAGCTTCCAGGATCTGTGGTTTGGTGTCTGACATTAACTTAGAGAAATTCTCAGTCATTATTATTTCAAATATTTCTTCTGTTCCCTTTGCTTTTCTTCTTCTTTTCTTATTCCCGTTACATGTATGTTACACTTTTTGTAATTGTTCCACATTCTTTGGATATTTTGTTCTTTTTTTTAAGTCTTTGTTCTCCTTGCGTTTTGGTTTTTGAGGATTCTATTGCTGTATCCTCTAGCTCTGAGATTATTTCCTCAACCATGTCCAATCTACTAATAAGCCCATCAAAAGCATTCTTTATTTCTGTTACAGTGGCTTTTATTTCAAGCTTTTCTTTTTGGTTCTTTCTTAACATTTCTATTTCTCTGCTTACATTGCCCATCTGTTTTGCACACTGTCTACTTTTTCCCTTAGAGCCCTTAGTATGTTAATCATAGTTCTTTTAAATTCCTGGTCTGATAATTTCAACATTCCTGCCATATCTGGTTCTGATGCTTGTGCTGCCTTTTGCCTTTTGGTATGCCTCGTAAGTTTTTCTTGACAACTAGTCATGTTGTACTGGGTAAGAGGAACTACTGCAAACAGGCCTTAGTAATGTGGTGGAGCAGTGTGGGGGGAAAGTAAGTGGTCCATAGTGCTATGATCAGGTCTCAGACTTTAAGTGAGCCTATGCCCCTTTACTGTGAACTTCATTAGAGTTTCAGGGGTTCTTTTTTTCCTCCTTAGGTAAAACAAGATGGCTAGAGTGGGGTGGATTGGATATTTCCCTTCCTTCACATCAGGCTCTGATAATACCACAGCGCGTTAGGCTTTGGATAACTAGTTTCCCCTGAGGGCAATTCTTGTTAAGAAGAACAGAATTCTCTGTTATATATCAAAACCATTCCTTTCCTCCTCTACCTGCCAGAAGCAGGAGGTGATTTTTCTCTGATATTTACTGTGGGGACCTGGTCCAGCTCCTGGAGGTGGACCTTACAATATTGTGGGCCCCCCCAGGACTAGATCTCCCTGGAGATTTTAATTCTCCAAGTTGTCTGCACTGAGCCTCCAGGAATTCCTCAATTATGGTTCAGGTTTTCCTACCCGCACTGGTTCCCACGGTGCTCCCCACTTCACATCTCCTCTGGTGAGCCATGCCTGCGGGTACTGGCCCATCTGTCCCTCCAATCTTGGGGCAGCAGTTTGCCCTGTGTCCTCCCCTCTCTATGGATCCAAGAAAAGTTTGTATTTTTCTTCAGTGTGTTTAGCATTTTGCTTGTGTTTAGGATAAAGTGGCAACTTCCAGTCTTCATATGTGGAACTGGAAGCCAGAAGTCCAAGAATGTTTTTAGAATTTAATATGCAAACATATCAAGCACTTAGAATAGGGCATACATTACGCATGATATGTATTAGCTATAATTATCATATTTTAATGTATTATTATATAATTTACCACATTACTATATAGCATTACTGTATTATATAATGTACTTTTTGATATATGCCATTACTGTATTACTATATAATGTATTAATGTATAATGTATTCTAAATATTACTATTTTACTATAGAGAATTACTAGTTATATATTAGCAATTAGCAGATTCCTATCTAAAATACATTTATTGAATTATAACATATGTACAGAACAATATACAAATGATAACTAAATACAGATAAGTTTTAACAAAGTAACGCATTTGTGTGAACAGCACCCAGATAGAGAAAGAGCATCTTATCAGACCCCCACAAGCCCCTCTGTGCCCCTCGTGAGGGACAGTGGGCTCTCTAATGGCACCACTTCTTTGACTGCTAACAGCCTATATCACTTTTACCTGTTTTTGAACTCTGCATAAATGAAAACAGTTTTCTTTTGTGACTGCCTTCATTTGCTTTATCTTTTGTTTGTAAGGTTCATTTATGTTGTTGTATGGAGCAGTAGCTCATTTATGTTCATTGGTGAATTGTGTAAATAAACTACAATTAATTTATTCATTTTTGTTATTCTTGTTACATTGGAAAAAACTGCTAAGATAATGTTCATTAGACATACTGATAGTGGGCATGCTTGTATCGTATGTAACCCTTTAGTAATTCACCAGTTCACCCTAAAGATGATGTTTGTTTTGGGTTTTTACAGACATATTTTACCAGACGGACATTCCCTTTATTCTTACTTTTCTAAAAACTTTTTTTAGTATATGAATATTGACTGTTACCAAATGCTTTACTGCGTCTATTGATTATGTTAATCATTAATGACTTTCCTTTGTTTTTCTGTCAATATGATGAATTAGCTGACTATTAAGGACATCAGGACAAAAATGAGAAAATCTTTTTCCTTTGTGAGAATAATTGATGTGCAACATATACTATGGTAAAATGTAAACTTTGATAGTGATTTAAGAAAAATGATTGTTTACATGTATTTTTGAAACAAGATCCACTGGAAAATTAATATAATGATTAATAATCTTTATCTGTAGATGAAAGAATGGTTCCCAATAAGCTGGTAGAATGGTTCTATGAAATTCAGTATTTGTGGCTTTGAGTAAAAGTTAGGAAATCATGGCTTTCATCCATAAACAAAAATAATTATTCTGTAAGGTACATAAAACATTAATTTTTCCTAATCTGAGACCAAGTACATCACAAAAAGAAGCTATATGCTACCTATAAAATACCTAGTTCCAAGTCATAATTTAAAGACAGTTTTACTATGCTCACATAAATTCAGAATTCAATATTATATTAAGTTTCTGCTTTGAGATTGTAAAGCTGGAAGGAATCTTTTATTAGGAAAAAGTGTGAGCAAACTAGATTATAGAGATTTCTTTGCAGAATATGAATGATACATTTGACAGGCAGATAAAATTTAAATTTTTGCTTTTCGTTAAGGATTATTGCTTACATTTTTCTCTTGGAAATATCATTGCACTATCTCACTAAGCTTCCTCCCACCCTCAACATTATGGTTTTTAAAGAACCGGATGAAGAAAAATTTTTTTTCATTCTATCCATGTTGCTTATTATGTGCCAAGCAACATGCTGGGCATCATAGATATAGATGAGATCCCTGCCCTCATGGCATCCATTCTAGTGTATGTGTCTCCTAACACTCAGAATTCGAGTTTCACTGCAGAAAATTGATTTTTAAGAGGATTGTAATGCTTTGAAATCCAGAGTTAAATGAAAAATTTAGTGTGAACCCTTAAATAATTTTCTAAAAATTAATAATTAATTTTGATATGCCTTTCTTTTAAAAATAGAAAAGCCTGAATTCTGAAGTGGTGCCATGGGTTGAATTTGAAGTGATATTATGTAATATTTGGTAGGAAAACATCTGGTGACAGCTTACCAGGATTGAAGGCATAGGTCTTCCAAAAGTAACAATCGAATACTTTCTAGCTTTGTAAAGTCAAATCTAAAAAGCTGGTCGTGAAAGTCCTAAAGTCCCTATAGCAATATATTTAATATTTGTAGATATAAAAGAAAACTCTCCCAAACTACTTCTTTGGGCTCTCTGTGCTATCCACTGATCAGGAAATAAAACCCTTTGATGCAAGACGTATAATGTCATTTTATGATATATATTGTTCCTTTCTTTGGCAGGGTAGACATATGGCCACGTCTATATTTGGTTTAATATTTTACCAAAGCATTTTGAGAAAGTAAATCCAGTGCTTGATTCCATACTGTATAGTTTTCTGGCAATCTCCTGTGATAAGAATAGTAGATATCCTACCTGTGAAAATTAAAAAAAGAAAACAATGCCTTTAATATACAGAAATAGTTTTTATAAACTCTTGATAAATTTGGCAGTTTATTTTACAAAAGTAAAGACTCATCTATGAAAATAAATTATCAAATAATTTTATTTATTTAACTGTATTATATGAGTTCTTTCCTTACTGACTTTCATATTCCATCCAGAAGTCTTAGTTATGAATCCCTAAGCTTTACTTTATTTTTAAAAAGGCTTGGCAAAGAAATATATTGTTGTGGTATGACTTGAAGTGCTATCTTAATACAGAGTGCTCAAATTTCTGATTTATGGGATTTATGGAATTCAGACGAGACTTTCATTTGTTTACTGGTATTTTTCTTCATAACATACAACATGGAATCAAAAATATCTTCCTAAACCTCAATAAAGCCAACTTTGATGGTCTAGTAGTTAAGACTGGGTGCTCTCACCATCCAGCCCAGGTTCATTTCCAGTCAGGGAACCACACCATCTGTCTGTTGGTTGTCATACTGTGGCAGCTACATCTTACTGTGATACTGAAAGCTATGGCACCAGTATTTCAAATACCAGCAAGTATTTCAAAAACCATTGTGGACAGCTTTCAGCAGAGCCTCCAGACTAAGACACACTAGGAAGAAGGGCCTGGTCACCCACTTTTGAAAAAGTTGGCCATGAAAACACTACGAGTAGCCGCAGAGCATTGTCTGATATAGCCCAGAAAGGTGAAAAGATTGTGCAAAAAGACGAGGCAGGGTTCTGCTCTCCTGTCCACAGGGTTGCTAGAAGTCAGAATCTACTCGTTGGTTCTAACAACAAAGCCTCAAATGAATATTGTCTTAAACTATGATTTTCTCTAACTCAAAATGTCTACAATATTTCAGTTTAAAAGAATTGCTCAGTCATGAGAGAGATGCTATTGAAATGTAACTATTTTAATGTTTTGCTGCTTTGAATCTTATTTTGCCTAGATTTCCCTGAAGTGAGTGTGCCTCATCTGTGTACGATTACTTAGATGGCTTGAATTTATACTCTAGCATGGGGAACTCTGCCTACTTTAACAGGGCACTCAACTAGCCTTGCAGAAGTACTGTACAGAGATTTGCACCTTCTTTGAATATTCATTTCACATAGTTGCTGATTCTTAAGAATGTGACATGAATAGAATTTCTTGAAAACTGTGCCTTCAAAAGAATCTCCTTCAGGACAGCATCATTACCATAGGAACGCAAAAGCTGTTGTCTTTAGGAAGGAACAACTAAAGCATGTAAATTAACACTTTCCGTAGTCCCACCATACGATTGTATAAATTAAATTAATGAGAAACAATAGAAGCATTATTTTCCTATCATATATGTTCATTTGAAATTATAAAATGTAATTCCTGATCTTGTTACATAAAAAAAAGGCAGAAGAATATTTGAACTTTGAAGGTTTGTACTGTGGAAACATTGATATTTGCTTTTTCTGAAATAAAACCGGAATTTTAAGGCATGCCTCTAGTCTAGTTAACTTCTCCTAGAGGATCATACCTATAGTTTGTCTTCTGGTAATGGGGTCCTTCTGTGTACCACGAACTGCTAAGTGGGTTCTTCCTTCATGTCTGGCCAGTTGGGTCTCAAAGCATGCACTTCCATAGTACTTTACTGCAAAAATTAACTTACTATGAAAATGATGAGGTTCTTTAATCAAATATATTTTTCAGGAGATTATAAGACACAAATACAATATGGAAAAGAAAATTATGAGATGTTCTGTGATGGTTCAAACTTTAACTGTTATTTTTCTATTTAATGAAATATAGAGTTTTGAACTTACAATGTATTTGGTTGTTGGTTCTGAAATTTTGGGAGTCACTCAGACTTCAATTCTCCTTTTCCTTCAAAACAAGACAGAACAAAGCAAAACTAGCAGTCTGCTTTATCAGAGATAAACACCAATATTAACATCATCATGGCTTTCTAAAGAGCCATTGGAGAAAAGGTCTTGTCTTTGTTAGTTGCGCCAGTCCTTACTAAAACTTTCTATATAATGAACCCTGTTCCAATATCCTATTTCTCTGTCTTTATACTTTATATTATAGTAGAAAAAAAGGAAGAAATATCTTTCTCTTTTCTTCTTCACTTAAGAGTCTGTGGCACCTACATTCCAGTTAGCATACGAATAACTGAATAACTAAGCAAATGAAATAATTTACTTTACTAAATTATGCATTTTATAATCTCTATATAGCTTCATAAAGACATTTCAACATAGTTATTATAGAAGTCTTTTTTCTAAATTAAAGAACCAAATCTACATGCTCTTTTGAGCATGTATTTAATCTGTTTTTACCAGAAAAGAATAGATTTAAATGGTTTGAGATTTTTTTGTGCCAAGTCTCTTCACCTCTACCAAAATAATTATTACATTAAGAATAAAAAATAACATACTTTATCAATTTCCAACTATAATAAAATCATGAAGTTAAAATGTTTTCTTTCCTATAGGAGATGATTTTGTTATTAGTATTCTGAGACCATCAGAGTATTGAACAATTGCAGTTTTCCAGCTATATTCCTGAAAGATTATAAACAATTTCTAGGACTAGGACCAAAATAGCAAACGCTATTTAAAGAGCTTCCCGACGTCTAGGAACAAATGCCTAGTTTCCTTATTATCAGTATGGGGTTCCCCCAAAAGCAGATGTGAGATAAAAAATTGGATGCAGGTACTGAATTTGTGGATGATTCAAAGAAATAAAAATGAGGGAATAGGGAAAATGATACCAGAAGAAAGAAAAAGCCAATGTAAGGTGTGTTAAGGAGTGAGTTGTTGGGGCTCAATTCTGCTGGGCAATCTCTGAGAAACCATGAAGAGTGCCTCAGGATTGTCTCACTGAGGGATAGGGAAGCACAATGTTTGTTCTCCACAGTTCAAGAGAGCTCAGAGGTGAGCCAATGGAATATAGAGTGCTTTCTCAAATAGAATCCACTAATATCTACTTCTTGGATGGCTCAGAAATGGTTGTGCCCAATACTGATTCTACTCTGCCACTGGCCTTTCAAAATGGTAGCTGTTCTCAATGTCTAAAATAAAAGCATGAAATGAGAGGGTTAGTGAAATCTGTCTCCTGCCACAAATAGAGGCCATAATTGATATTCAACACCCTTCTCTACCTGCCATTTTAGAGACCCATCATCTTAGTGAGCATTTCTACTTTTTTTTTTTTGCATTGTTTAATAGGCTGACACAGGTCTTTATTCTTGTGGTTTTAAGCCTCTAGTTACATTGTCATTATCAGTTTATAATTGCTGCAAAAGGTCATTGACTCTCACTAGAAGTATAGAAGCACTAAGAGGTATCCCAGTGAATTGCCCATGCTCCAGACACATTCCTCCGTGCCCTCATTTTGTAGCAGCAACTCTAGCACCTCATTATGCTAGTTATGGAAATATGCCTCTTAGATCTCTGGCTGTAGGGATATCTAATTGTCTGAGTTCTGAAATTAAGCCTGTTTTTCCCTTGGACTATTCTCAGCCAATGATTGTACATGCAAGGGATACTAAGGCAGACCCATTCCTGAGAGGTGCAGAACACTCCTGACAAGCACTTGACTTAAGGACTCCCTGGCAGCTTTGCCAAACTCTATAGAATTGCACTGTGTCTGAGATGCCTCCACCCAATCTTTCTTGCTTCTTCCTCTCTCTCCTTCACCTGGGATTAAATCTTCACCAGAGTCTGATAGCTCTCCCTGCCTCCACTTTATGCCTTTTCCATTTTCCCTTACAGATATTGCCGTATTAAATCTCTTACATGGCTAATCCCATCTTGGTGTCTGTTTCTTGTTGGACCTTATATCACCCAAGGAATACCAGGACAATAAACATTATGGAAGATTCCATAGCAGAGATAGAGAAAGATCTGTCTAAGGCAAGAATATAGATGTCTGACTTCAGTTATGGACATCTCCAAAGGGCCATCTCAGCTTCAGAACTCTCCCTGTCCCTGCTGCTTGAGGTCTTTTTTGCAACCTAATTACCACAATTCACCTTCTTCTCTCCAGTCCTGCTTTGTCACTGCCTCTCTGGTGTGGTTCCTGATAGCACTCTGCAATAATTCTCTTGCATGGAAATCTCCATTTGGAGGACACCAGCCTATGACGATGCAATGCAAACACCCTCCTCTATCTCTACTATGGAATCGTCTATAAAGTTTACAGTGTTCACTAATGCTTTTAACACAGTTTTTTTGTAGGACTTGAAGACGAGTTGAGCTCCAGTTTTGAGTTTATGCAACACAGAGATGCCCTAAAGATAAAGAGATCTTTGAAGAATGAGTCTTTGTGAATTTGCACAAAAGTTGATGAAAGATTTCCCCAGGCATTGGCTTGGGGAAGGGTTGAGGGAGGAATATCAAGCTCCAGGGAGCCTCCAATTGACATCAGATTACTAATTTGATCATAATAAGCCTATGATATTAAATTTTTAGGGAATCTATGCAAAGACTGTAATGTATATGGAACCAGAACACCAGTGAGAATTTAAGGCTGGAGGTTAGACTTGAATGTTTTCCACTTGGAGGTAAGAGTCGTGGCCATGAAAAGAAAATATGCTTTGAAAGAAAATATTTAGTCAAAATTGCTGGCAGTCTTCTCTAAATTTGGAATCGTAACCTCATTCTGATCCTCTCCATTTTTATATACTGCTTTGCTATTCTTCTTAGCTCTTTTCACGTTTAACCTACTGTATATTTAGTTATTAATCTTGTTTATTGTTTGTGAACTCATCTATAATGTAATTTCTATGAGGGCAAGATTTTTTCTTCTTATCACTATGGAATCCCCAGAAACTAGAATAATGCCTGGCTCACAGTTCTCCATAATTATTTGAGAATAAATGGATATGGATGAATAAATGAATTTCAAAAGAACTTGGATAAGGGAGTTATATGACAGAAGTCAGATTTTTCACTAAAGTGGAAGGCAATTTATTGGCCCCCCCCAAAAAGAACAGTATACTTGATCTAGAATTTAAGTAAGAAAGGTTACTTTCACTCTAGCTTATATGTGAAATGTACTGATGTACTTTTCAAACTTTTCTCCACTTACAAATCACCTGGTGATCTTATTAAAATATGACTTCTATTTCAGTTGTTCTAGGGTATGACCTGAGAGTCAGCATTTCTAAAAAACAACCAGGTGACAAGGATGCTGCTACCCCAAGACCATGTTTTAAGTTGCAAGTTGCTAAGAAATCAACAGGTGTTGTATATAAGTAGATAGTATAGCATATTGGGAAAAATTCTGCGTTTGAATCATAAGATTGGGTTTGTGACCTACTGATGATACTAACTAGCTTAATATTTTGTGGATTATTGTTCATGAAACTGTACCCATTTAATTATCATACATTCAATTTAAAGTATAAGTTTCAATTTTGCTACGCAAATATAATCGGAAGTATATCCAAAAGTATGGCACAGCCAAAAATACAAATGAAAAAAAATGTTCTCAGATTCTAGGTTGACATGCCAGGTTAAAAAAGAAGTCAGAAGAGTACGATTTCTATTATAAATTCTGTATAGGTAGAAACTGATTTTCAGGTTACTTTTATTTTTTTGAGGAAGATTAGCCCTGAGCTAACATCTGCCAGTAATTGTCCACTTTTTTGCTGGGGAAGATTGGCCCTGAGGTAACATCCATGCCCTCCTTCTCTATTTTATATGTGGGACGCCTGCCACAGCATGGCTTGATAAGAGGTGTTAGGTCCCCACCTAGGATCTGAACCGGTGAACCCTGGGCCACAGAAGTGGAATGTGCGAATTTAACCACTATGCCACTGGGCTGGCCCCCTGATTTTAAGGTTACTCTTTGATTGAACAACAAGTTTAAAAATTTAATAGGGTTAGGGGGCCAAATCAGGTGAGGCACAGTAAATGAATCAGAAGGGGATAGTTATGAAAATCAATATGGAATAGAAGGAGATAACTTGAAAGAGGCAGCACCAAATTTTAATTCTCTTCTGCAAGGAAGTGAAGAATCTATTGCTGATATAAGAAGATAAACTAGGTTACACTGTGCAAAAAGAAAGCATAATAAACAAAAATCTTTGACACTGTTGAGATTAATACCTTGGAATTGGTGTTGTCATTAGAACCAGTTAAATAGGAGGAAAATTAGGTAAGACATGGATATAAACTGGATGTAAAAGTTAAAATTAGAAAAATCTGACTCCCTCTGAATATAAAATTATTCTAATTTCAAGCAAATTATATGACCATAATTGATTTAAGACCATAAGCATGAATTTCCTCTTGTGAATTCCATTACAAGTCTACTCCAGCGTTCCTTCTGGTGTATCCAAAGGTTACAGGTAAAAATTTACTCAGGAAACTGGGTAAAAAAATAAACTGTTTGGATTACACCTATTTTACTGCAAATTACCTATTTTTCAAGATATTCTTTATGACTCCACTTGTTAGAATTTATCAAAAAGCGTGTTCCAGGTTTACTTTTTGAAGTTGTTGAAATTTTGGCTTGTTTCAATGATTTTACATACATGGTTTAAGACAAAATAATTATTTTAATGAATTTATTAATGATTATGATTTTTTATTTAGCAGTTATTTCCTACTACTTCTCCTTAACTTTTTAGTTGTATTTTACAAATTGGTGAAGGAGTAAAATAAATATACTTCTTGTGTAAGTATGCAGATGCTTTACAGCTACACATTTTGTGATCTAGTCAAAATTTGAACTTGTCCTCTGGTTTCATAATCCCAAATAGAGCAAGAAATAAATATTCCAAGACGATTTTGTGTTGTTTTTCTTTCCTATTTGAACCGATTGCATTTAGGAAGATGATGTCAAATAAGAATTAAACCTTGAAAGTCTTAGGGCAAACATAAACAAAATAACATGATTACGAGTTTTTCTTTTTTAGGCTGTTAAGTTTCAGATTGTGAACTCTCTCTTTTTTAATATTATAAAATTCTTTTAAAAACACTGTGAAATGTTAAGTATAAAAAAATGCGGATTCTAGGAGCTAAAATTATATAGCTTTTCATAGCCTATTTTGACACCTCAGAAAGAAAAAAAGTTTGTTTCAAAGCTTTGATTGTCTGTAATAGAAAGTAGAAAATTGAGCACCTGATGAAACAATTGAAACATTTTTATCTGTTTCCAATTTATTTTCTCACAAATAAAGCTTGAAATTGAAGGCATAGATAAGTAATAGTGAAGCCAAATTGTTTTGCGTTATTAAAGGCTTAGAAACTAAAAGGTAAATTATTTCTTTAGTGCACTCAACTGTACCAGAAGAAAAACTTCATGTCAGAAATTTAACAGAAATATACAATGAAATGATCATATCTTATTTTCAAAATATCCTTAAAATATTTTACCCGGCAAAACTTCATGACACTGAAGAAATGGCAAGCATTTCAGTTTTCTTTCTTTGGCAACTTTCTTTTTTCTACCTTTAACTTGTGTCTCAGTGGAGCAGGCTAATGTCTCAGAAACGAATTTATAGATAAAATATGGATGTTTTTATTCTTTCTTAGTTTTCCAAATTGAAAAAAAAAAAACTAAGGTATTATTGGAACGCTTGACATCAACTGGAATCTGAATAGGATTCAACCCCTTTCACACAAGCATTATAAACATTTGTTTTCTACCTAGGCATAGTAACAATTTCTTGACTGAATTAAATAGCTTCTTGGTTGATAACTCATTGACTATAAACCTCAATACATCTCCAAGTTTAGCGATTCTGAAAGAATTAAGGTATGTGACAAAGACGAAAGCCATTTTCAGTGATTTTCTTTGTTTTACTCTTCACTGTCAAAGCATAATTGCCAAAAAATTTAAAACATGACTCTCATACAAATATAGAATGATCACAGTTCAAAGATTTTATTTAATACATAAATGAGTTAACCAGAAATATGAAAAAGCTGTCTAGATTATAATTAGAAGAGTGAAGATTAGGGGCTGACCCAGTGGCATAATCGTTAAGTTCACGCACTCTGCTTTGGTGGCCTCGGGGTTCACAGCTTTGGATCCTGGGTGTGGACCTACACATGGCTCATCAACCCATGCTGTGGTGGCATCTCACATACAAAATAGAGGGAGATGAGCACAGACGTTAGCTCAGGGACAATCTTCCTCAAGTGAAAAAGAGGAAGATTGGCAACAATTGTTAGCTCAGGACCAATCTTCCTCACCAAAAAAACCCCACAACAACAAAAAAGAAGAATGAAAATTATATGGTACAGAATTAAAATAAGTTTAATGAGATAGTTAACATTCTACAGGACAATAAAACCATAACATTTGGGGTGGTATTTACAAGGAAAAAATCTCTATCAGACAAGGTCAACAAGTTAGCATGTAACTTCAAAGAGTCTGAGGTCTTAATTTTATAATAAATGGCAAGGTCAAACAAAAGTACATTCCCCTAAAAATTAAATATTCTTTGGGTGATCCTGTTAAACAAAGTACCAGTATGATATTGAAATGGTACGCCGAAATCTCTTACACCAATTTTCAAGTGTTAGATAATTTTTCTTAACACTAACTCCTAGACCAAAGTTTAAAATGTGATTAAAAATAAATTTTGATTATATGTGTGTTTGTATGTGTTTGTTTAAGAGAATTATGAAAAAAAGAGAAAATAATTCTCAATATTTTAATTTCAGAGAAACAATGATTGTGGGTAAATTCATTCATAGAAAATTAAAGACATGCTTAAAAAAATGACCTACCCCTTTTAATGTGCTGTTGAATTCAGTTTACTAGTATTTTTTGAGGATTTTTGCATCTCTGTTTATCAGGGATATTGGCCTTTAGTTTTCTTTTCTTGTGATGTCTTTGGCTTTGGTATTGGGGTGATGCTGGCCTCATAAAGTGAGTTTGGAAATGTTTCTCACTTCTAATTTTTGAAAGAGTTTTAGAGTTTAAGAAGGATTAATATTAATTCCTCTTTGATTATTTGGTAGAATTCACAAGTGAAGCCTGGGGTTTTCCTTGTTGGGAGGGTTTTGATAACCAAGTCCTTATTTGTTATTGGTCTGTTTAAGCTTTGTATTTCTTCTTTATTCAGTTTTGATAGGTTGTATGTTTCTAGGAATTGATCCACTTTTTCTAGATTTTACAATTTATTGGTCTATAATTGTTCATAACCCTATCTTATGATCTTTTTTATTTTTGAGGTGTCTGTTGCAATGTCTCTTCTTTCACTTTGATTTTATTTTTCTGAGTTTTCTCTTTTTTCCTTAGTCTAGTTAAGGGCTTGTCAATTTTGTTTTTCTTTTCAAAAACCCAACTCTTATTTTGGTTGATTTTTTTCTGTTTGATTTGTTTCTACTCTAATTGTCACTGTTTCCTTCTTTCTGCTAACTTTGGGCTTAGTTCTTCTTTTTATGGTTCCATGAAGTGTAAGTGTAGATTGCTTATTTGAGATTTTTCTTCCTTTTTAATGTAGTTATTTATTGCTATAAACTTTCCTTTTAGAACTGCTTTGGCCTCATTTCATAAGTTTTGGTATGTTGTCTTTTTATTTTCATTTGTCTTGAGATATTTTTTTAAATCCTTTTTGATTTTCTTTTAGGATTATACACCATGTTGAAATAGGATTTATCCTTGGGTTGCAGGGATGGTTTGACCTACGCAAATCAATCAAAGTGATACACTACATTAATAGAATGAAAGAAAAACTACATGACCATCTGAAAAGATGCAGAAAAAGCAGTCAACAAAGTTCAACATCCATTCATGATAAAAACTCTCAACAAAATTGGTTTAGAAGGAACTTATCTCTGAGAGATGTACAGCTAACATCATAGCTTACATCACAATCAATGAGAAAAACCTGAAAGCTTTTCCTCTAATATCTGGTACAAAGCAAGGATGTCCAGTTTTACCATTTCTATTCAATATAGGATTGGCAGCCCTAGCCAAAACAAAACAAGGAAAAGAAATAAAAAGC